>NC_056745.1:493773705-493813705 GCF_019279795.1 Protopterus annectens
CCTCCATTCGTACTACTTCTAACCATTACTCTTATAAAAAATCTCTTCACTCACACCTAATATCCCAATGGGAATGCTCCTGCTCTCTCCCCACATAACAAATTATATCAAACTCCTGTTACATTCTTCTATGGAAACAAATCCCTTCCTCACCTCATTCAAGGCCTTAGATTCCTTCTTTCTCTTTCTCACTTCTCTCTTGATCTTATTCTCTTCTAAAACTTTCTCCTTCTATTTATCTCTCCATATACTTTTATTCCAGTACTTATATGTTAGTTATATATTGCATCAGACTGCTGCTACTATATGCATTTTGTAAACAATGAATCAGACTGTAACTATGAACTATTCCTAAGAAGAAATGCCTCTCTGTTGTACAATGCAATGTTCCATTGCCAGTCAGTTTTAACTCCAACCTCATCAATAGTGTGTATTTCTTGCAATGTTTGCAATGTTTGCTGTATAAATTGTAAAGGTCTTGTTCAAAACTGCAACCTTTGTATAAATATAATCTTTAAACTATTGTAACCTATAGTGCTATTGGAGCTTTTCTCCCCAGGACTCCATTGAAAACGGGTTCAAATGGCCCAATGGACTATCCTGGTAAACCAACTGCAAATAAATAAATAAAATAAATAAATATATATATATATATATATATATAGCTAGGATATTAATAGAATTATGTATTTAAATTACATCTGTTAACCAGGTAAGTTTGGTTGAGCTTTTGGTCATTTATAGCAGAGACTTGGGGAGAAAAGCTCCTTAGGACTAGAAAACAATTTATTAAATAGTAGTATACAGCAGATATATATATATATATATATATATATATATATATATATATATATATATATATATAGATCTATATATATAAATATGTTACACCAGTTATGGATTACATATGTTCACAGGCCATGCCAATGGGGGTGAGGGGTCCAGTCAACAAATGTGTAACACGTAGCTTCAACCCCTCCCCACACCTAGACAGGTGAAACATACAAACACACGATACAAGTAAGCACACCACTGCTTCCCAGACCACAGGCAGGATACTTACTACCAGTGGGAGAGACCTGCCATGTCTAATCTTTAAACAAAGACATCAATGTCCCATGTGGGACACCCCAAAAATTAATGATCATCGGAGTCAGTCCCTGTAATGATTCATCCAACCAGGCTGTATACATACACGGACCAGTAGGTTGTGCAAGCCTGATGACCCATGGGTCAAGACAATGTATGACATGGGTCCCGACATGTGGAGAGTGAGCAGTGTGTAGTGGTGTGGTTAGACCCCACCTGCACCCACAGTAAGGATGAATGCTGTAGAGGAGGGGCAGGTGGGGGAACTATGGGTATGCAATTATGGGCCTAGGCGTGCAGGTATTGGCTGGTGCAGTTGTATTTGAACCGCCCCGGGGATGTAAGTAATATTGTGAATTGGGCAGAGCTTACGCCCATACCTCTCATCCTCTAAGAGCAAAACCACTGGACAGAACCTAAATTGTTGGGGGGACAAATAGGGACAGAAAGCACATATTCCACTGACAACCTTCGAAAGCTGATAGAATAATAGGTTATGCATTGGCATGACTTGTTTGAAGGATGTGGAGTCTTAAACCCAATTACTTGTCTGCATTTAATGGCATCAGTTCCCAGGTAATTGCCAGACAGGTGCAGATTGTAAGAGGAACACATCAATATTATGAAGCAAACTCTGGACAGCCTGTGGATTTTGTACAGTCGACAGGCATGCTTTCGCCTAATGGGCAGCCATTCTCGATATGGGTCCCACCACAGTACAGTCCAGTTTACATGGCAAAGTACAGTATAACCATATGTGTTATTGCATAACCCACTACACAACACCTACGTACACATGGTCGCAACACCCCACTGTAGGCATGTAAGCTGATGTAATAGGCATCACAAGGTATTATTGTAGTCCTCACCCCCACCCAGGGGTGTGAGTGTCCTAACTCAAACACCAAATGTAGTGCATATGCACAGCTGTTGTCGTAGCCATCCTGCACATCCCTGTATAATCCCCCTACTAACACCCCTCCCCTTTGTGCCCCATGCACACCACATACTTATCAGCCCCTGTTCCATTTCTATTAATGTCTACCGGTACACGTAGGTGACACCCTCCTCTCCCACTATATTGCCAGTATCTAGAACCCCAACCCACATGTAGTATCACAGCTGTCCCACAGGACACATGTAACTAACACATGAAGGAACACCACAAGCACACCTGGAGCAGCACAGACTCACCACCTTGCGAAACCCTCCCCCCACCTCACACTGTATACCAGTACATTAACTAGTGATACTGACACCTCTTGTCGTGCCTCGCATACAAATCCCGATATCCGCCATACCTTTCCTATTGCTCTCCATCCAATTATACCTATGGGCTACTATACAGTTACAATGTCACACCCACTACTTACCTACCTACTCCTTAGCTATTCGCCTCTACTGTATCACACAGGTATAGAATAACTACACCTACCCCGAATACCTGCATGTAACCTATCCAGACCTGTGAAACAGGAGTCCAACCTCACCTTAAACTGACCTTTGTCAACAGTCATACCTGACATGTAAACCTGACCTAAGCATGGATAATACCGATAGTTTAACGTAAACTAAGCATGATTAATGGGGGATGTAGCTATGTTATGTCTGTTACCCTCTATGAATGTGAACACCCCAGTATTAATTGGAATATGTAGCCGGGGTCAATGTGGAGCTCTATACCCCGGGCCACTGCTGACAATGGACAATAATACAGTCCAAGTGTCCCAGTTGATAGATGTGAACAAAATACACGACGTTGCACATGTGTATGTGAGAGCAAGCAGGTGTAAGCCTGTTTGGCCGCTGGTATGTGAGTACCACACTGATGAAGCAATGTAGAGGCTGAGAGCAAGACGCCGCAACCAGAGGACAGTAATGCTGTGCTTCATGCAAACAAGCGTATACCCGCCTGCAAATGTTCTACAGTGCCTTAGCCACTCTGTAGCCAACAGCTGTTGTTGTGGCCATTAACAAAATAATCTGCACTGCCAGGTTGCAAACCCCAACCCTGCACACTATAGTAGACATGAGTTCCACTAAGCCATGGCAGATACACATTCAGCTGCTGTGATCACAAACACATCATCCAGAACAGGCATCCAACAGTATAGGAAATGTATATAACTGTGTATATTAATACCAGAACACGTGTCCATTGCTCAACCACAGAATTATGAGCAGTCCATGTGCAGAACAGAACAGTGCCTGCCCAATCATACTGTGAGAACAGTAGTCCCGCATAATACCGAAAGGAATAATGATAAACGGTGCACACCGTGGGGGCATGTGAGCATGCTTCATGCACAGTATGTCACACCTGGGGCGTTGGTTCCGTGGAACCGGGAGATGAGGCTGGCCAGGTGTGTGAGCAAACTGCTGCTACACAGTACCCTGGCAGGATGCTACCAGTGGGAGAAACACTGTAGACCAGCTAGGCCTACTCTTGACACAACAACAGGTTCGTCCCTGGTGGGATGAACCAACAATTGTGGGTCACATCGATGTCACCACCAGTATCGGAGGAGGAGGATCAAGGGAAGGCTGGTATGTATGTGGACTAAATGGATGAAGAGCCTGCAGACACTTGGGTGGGGGCAGTATACTGGAAGTGTACCAAGATGTGCAGAGAGGGAAATGTGTGGAGGTGTGGTATGGCAGGGCTAGCAACCGAGGAATGGATGGATGCTGTGTACGTGGAGCTCGGGGGCCGGGGGAAGGGAACATGGGTATGTCATTATATGCAAATGAAGCAAAACAGCAATAGTGTAGTGGCCAGAGCATCTGCCTAATGCACCCGCATTCCTGGGTTGAGTCCCACTGCAGCACATCCTATTTTCCATGTGATATCTGCATGTTAACTTCATTGTGCTGTATAACCTAGTAAGTAACATTTATATTTGCACAGGAGTACTGCCTTAAATGCACATGTAAAGTGTCATAATGACTAAGGCACTAGTAAGCATGTGTAAGCGCATAACAGCAGTAGAACGCATGGATAAGCAGTTGAAAGTGTGTGTACGTGTATTCACGTGGGGGTAAGCATTGCCTACATAGATTGAGCTAAGCAGATGCTAGCTGATTGTAAGGAAATGCAACCCAAGGTTAGCATTGCTTAGCTCTGCGCAAAGCCGTGGACACCCACATACGACCGCTCAAATGTCCCTAACTCACTGTGTATCCGACAGCCAGCGTTCTGCCCTGAAACACAATATACAGCCACTGGAAGGCCCACACCCGGGATGCTGCACAATCATACACTACATGATTTACCATTAAACCATGACAGATGTACATAACCACTCATTCCATATACATATCATCCAGCACAATCAGTCAACAGCACAGGGAATGTAGTAATAACACACCACACAACCTCCTAATGCATGAATCCCGGACATAGTGCACCATAATGTGGGTACATATAGGGATATCTGTCATATCCTGCTCTAATACACTTCAAACGTTGCAAGTTACAGTTATATGTGGTAGAACACATATATTGCTGGAGATGATACGTCTGAAACACGTACATGTCAGCACGAATGACTGACCTCAGTCCTAAGGTCATCCACGTCAATTGCCAAGAGAATGAGGTACAAGCCACATATATAGGCCGAACATGCATGGACATATGGACAGCTATACATCTGTAAATGTAGAGCGATAGACAGCTATAGGTGTATATATGTGTATGTATGACTCACAAATAACCATATAACAGCAGTCATACACAGATAGATTAATATGGTCAGTGTATATATATATATATATATATATATATATATATATATATATATATATATATATATATATATATATATACACACACACACACACACACACACACACACACACATATATATATATATATATATATATGTATATATACATACATACACACACAAACACACACACACACATATATATATATATATATATATATATATATATATATATATATATATATAGATACATATACATAGCTAGAGCTATATCAATGTCCAGTTCTATCCATCTTTATATAGGTGTGTAACATATATACTTATGCAGAGATACATAAATATATATATATATATATATATATATATATATATATATATATATATATATATATATATATATGTATATACAGATAGACGTGTATATGATTTCCACATGGGAATGGACTCCTGGCCCACTCCATACTACATAACAGACCATGAGCACAGTTAATGGGGGTGGGGGCACAAATGAGGGACACCTGGTAATTACTGCTATGTAACCCCCCCCAGCCCTAATGGATATGCTGTGCAATCCAATATCCAGCACATGCAGTACTTTGACAGCAGGACCCACCACAACACAGCTACAGTGCTCCAACAGTTATCCATGTCACCTGTACATGTCAGGCAAATATCTGTAACATATCATGCAGATATGCGATTGTACCGCAGGGAATGTACTGTGTTGAAGGGCTACACATTGCAACGGTACAGATATGCACACACATCCATACATTGACAAGTATATATATATGTATATATATATATATATATATATATATATATATATATATATATATATATATATATATATATAGAGAGAGAGAGACAGATAAGATATATGGGATATATGGTTATACACAGACAAAGGGTATTAGTAGCCATAGATGTGTAGCAGTAGTGTGGACGTACTGGGTGCAAAGTATATCTCTAGCCACAAGCCCTGTAACCGGTACCTGTGACATGTGTGGTGTGGCAACCAGCCCCACAAAGGGGATACTTACATTGCACATATACCCACTAACAATTCAAAGGACATGACACGACACACAGGCATGTATACACAGACAACCTTTATTTGTGTACCATACAATAATGCATGCCATTACAGACAGCACATGGATGTTGGTGTATATAACCAGTGATGGATGCAAGGCCCACACAAAACAGTAGATACAGACAATGCAGGTATATAACATACTATGGTGTCTAGGCTAAGCCCTTCAATTCATACAACAGTTGACAACGGATTTGCCTGCACAATACGTAACAGTCAACAATATCAATTACACCCTGTGGTGCTGCAGTAGCGTTGTCGCCTCACAGTAAGACGCTGACTGGTTTGACTCCCAGCTAGAGCATCTTCTCCGTGGAGACATGCGTGAATGGACGTACCTTCATTGAAGGTTGTGCATTAGGGCTGGCAATCATTAGCGGACCGGAGTTCCACTGTGGCGACCCCTAACCGGAAAAAGCCGAAAGACACAACAAGTCAAGCCCTAGGGGGACATTCATTACTTGTGGTAATGTCAATGTATCTGTCACATGTATGGTCACTGGCCAACAAATGTTGTGGGTGTCCACGCTATGACTGGGATAATAGTAGGAATGCTAGCAGTAGTTAATGATAGGCCATTACCTAACAACCCCTACCCATATCACAGCAGGACAAAGGCAGCCATATATGTGGAGGACAATGGCAGGAATGCAGGGCCATACCTGCAATATTGCAGCTACACACCCTGGAACATGCTGGTGTCACAGGATGTGTTGCAACATACCCTTTTGCAGGAATACGACATCAGGTACACAAATGGATATAGCCATGTACTGCTAGCACGCAACACACACACTGCCAATGTAATATCCGACACAGAACCTGTGTGGTGGACAGACAACACATGATAGGCACACCTCTGTCCAGCTAGAGGATAAGCCCACAGTAGTGAGCTATGCAGACAGACTGCAGTCCAAGGTAAACTAGTATGTACAAACACACACACACACACACACACACACACACACACAGACACACACCCTGTAACACTAGTACTATGCAAAGCATTGCACCACTCAACTCACAGTCTGTCTGTATGTCCCGATCCTCCTACATATATGTTGCTGCCCTGAGTGTGCAGGTTCTCATGTAAGAGGTAATGCTACCTGCTGTTTGGAACATTGATGCCCACACACAGGAAGGATGTCCATCACACAGGGAATGTACATGGAATACGCCCACATGATGTAGGGATTCATAGTGGGTGGTTGCCATGATAGTGGTAATTGGAAGTACTACACATGTGTACTCAGATATATATATATATATATATATATATATATATATATATATGGTTATCTGGATAAGTACATGTCCATTTCGTCCCACCATATGTCCTGGACATGGAGTGTAGCCCTACCCCAGCCCCTATAGTCCCAATGTAGTAGTGCAAGGGGATGTCTGGTATGTATAGCTGGTATATTAATAGACATTTGCTACTGTCATTGGGATTGTTATCACAGACACGGTGTGTGTGGAATGTGACATCTGCTCATAACATGTGTGCCATTGGCTACTGACAGATGTCCTAAGGTTATCATGATACAGTACCTACATATATAGCAGACTCGACAGCCATGTCACAGCACATGGTAGGATACACCTGTGTGATAATGCATAATCACAACCAATGTGAACACAGCCAAATATGGTACGCTAGCATAATAATACAGTATATGGACTATCTGTACTACACCAGCCTCATATGTGCCACTCACAGAATGACCCTACATATACTGGGCTGTTACACAGTCTGTTCTGATGGCTGTCTGTGGTATGGAACATGTGTGTGTATGGCCCTACACACATGTAAGGTAAAACAGTACCATACAGTGGGGCAGCATGTAACAACGGATAGAAGGGGAGCTAGAACAATGACATCTACCACAGTCTGTACACAGGCCATAGTACATATTAACAATACACACACTGCTGACATTCACCATCACTACACATACCTCAGTACTGTAGAAATATCCACAGAATTTCCAGGGTATGGCATTAAATGTAACCCCCCACTGTACATGACATGTGTAGCACTCTGATATATCACTGGCGTGTTATCAGATATGATGACACTATTTATGGTGTACAGCACACATATGCACCACTTCATGCACGACATATGTACAAAGGTTGTCAGAGGTGTGGCTGACAGCACATACACAGGGCCAGTATAGACATGTTGCTGTGATACCCTCATTAATCTACCATTGTAACGAGGTTTGTTGCAACATATGTCCAATGAGGGATATGTAGTCAGTAACTGTCATGGCCTTCACCATCAACAGACTGCAATCCTCACACTACCTTCTGCGTTCCACGGATAGATGCATCATGGCTAACACATGACACCAAAGGCACAACAATACCCATTCTGCAGATGAGCATGCAGGTAGGGATTCCTGATATACATGGAACTGACATGGCAGGTATTGCAACATGTACGACAGGCATATCCAGACAAACACTGGTAATCCAACATTACTCCGTATGCAGTATAGCAGCACTTACAGTTCATAGTCAGGTCAAGCACACCCCCCTCCTGTTTTTTGCCCTCTACCCACAGTGTATGTTGTTAGAGGTAAATCCCCAACCCATCTGAAATGCTGTTTGCCAAACGACAGTTCTAGCTCCTGCTCACAGTGACAGACAAGGACCAACACCACCAGGACGTTCCCAGGTATTGGAGTGCGTTTCCATGCAATTGGCTATGGGCATGTTACCACACCTGTTCCACATGCAATCAGCTAGGGAAGGGCTGCAATTCATGCAGAGGCCATCAGCTGATCATGAGCATCATGTTAAATAAACATGCTGCTGCCTAAGCAATGCAGGTGTGGCCCTCCACATCTGCCAGAGAGGGAGTGGGGGAGGCAGACAGAGGTGAATACATGTTAGGGAGGGGTGGGAGGGTAAAACCGATGCATGTTTGTGCCACACACCTACCAGCACAGGGTATCAAACATCCAACAGCTATGTAGTGTTATCACAGTTCGATGCTGTTATTGGATGCGCCACATGGATTATCTGGTGGGGAGCACTCAGAACATATATGTGACAGTGAGTGACATCTGCAACAGGGATACAGTAGATATAAAGTAGGTGATGTACACATGCCTGTCTGCATGAACAGGTGCCAATGTCAGCACAGGCACACTCACACAGGGGCACACACACATTAACACACTTGGCAGGGCCAGGAGTGCAACCCGTCACTAGTGGGATTGCCACAACACATCAATGTGCAGGTAACACATGCACCACATGGGTGATATGGAGGTTGTATGGGCAGTGAGCATGAGGAGGTGTCAGACATAAGGCGGCATACTTCACTGTGCCCTGGGGGGAGTAGTGCCTGTGGATGTAGACATACGGACCATACAACACACACACGAACACACAGGGTCCAGTTCGGACATGCATGGGTGCATGTCTGCATGGGTGTGTGGTGGCCAACAGTGCCAGCAGGCTATACAAGGGTAGGCAATGGGTATACCTTGGCATCAGCCTACATGTCTGCATTGTGGCACAGGCCTGTAGCATCTGCATTTGCCCGCACAGGTGGGTATTGCATCCGCCTTCCAATCACCTGGGTGACTATTGTGTATGGCCAATGCTGTGCATCACTTGCCATGTATGTGTTCCCTAGTCCATGACTTGGATGGTGTCTAGGATGTGCACACCTCCCACATGCATGTACAGTGACATGTAGAACTGTACCTGGGGTTTCTGGCCCATGCTGTGAACACAGCTTATCATCAGACGTGCCAGTCTTGCCCACCTGTGGCAGGGAGTTGTACTGGTTAGCAGATTTACCCTGCACCTACATTGATAGCATGTTAACAGCAGTTCCTGATGTCAGTGCCATCTGTCCATACAGGCCATGTTGTCAGGCATGGTATGTCCTTTGTCAGTCACATGTGAAGGCACAGTGGGGTTGCTAACTGTGATTGGCAGGCCTTGATATCACATGTATGGGTATGGCTTTGCACCCTAGCCTCTCAGCCATTTACATCTGTTATCCCTGTATGGTTGACATTGTGATATATAGTAGGGCCACCATAAATGAAATTAGCAAAACCCCTCCACATTGCCCACATGTATCACAACCACCTCTACACCGGATACTGGTTACAAACACACACCTGTCATGTCTTGGAGTAGAACCCCTACCTAACTAGTTTACTATGCTACAGCACTACACAGTTATATTATGCACCACGGACATTACTGAAGTACATTTTCCCCTAAGCTGTATTTCACAATTAATGACATCAGCAGGACTACCAAAGTAGGGCATTTGTAATGTACTGCAAGTGGGTAGCCTTTAATGCATTGCTCCATACACAGACACTGAGACACACACATCACATCCAGAACTGGCATGGATGGAGATGGAACACTACCACCATTCTAAATCACACTACAGCAGTACACAGTTACAGAATGTGCTACGGCGATTACTGAGCTATCACGTTCCCAGAGGTGTGCTTCTAGGTGAGTGACATTAGCAGCCTTGGCAAAGTAGAGGATTTGTATTGTATGGAGTGTGAGTAGCCTAAAATGCATTGCGCTCTACCCATTCAGACACACACACACACACACACACACACACACACACACACACACACACACACACACACACACACACAGTTGCCAGGGCTGGGGTTCGAACACCTACATAGCCAGGTTATCACACTACAGCAGTACGTAGTTACAGGATGTGCTATGGTGATTACTGAGCTATCACATTCCCAGAGGTGTACTTCTAGGTGAGTGACATCAGCAGCCTTGGCAAAGTAAGAGTATTTGTATTGTTTGGAGTGTGAGTAGCCTAAAAAGCATTGCTGTCTACCCAGTCAGACACACACAGTTGCCAGGGCTGGGGTTTGAACACCTACCTAATTAGGTTATCATACTACAGCAGTACACAGTTACAGGACATGCTACGGTGATTACTGGGCTATCATGTTCCCAGAGGTGTACTTCTAGGTGAGTGGCATCTGCAGCCTTGGCAAAGTAGAGTATTTGTATTGTATGGAGTGTGAGTGGCCTAAAAAGCATTGCTCTCTACCCAGTTAGACACACACACAGACTTACACAGTTGCCGGGGCTGGGGTTTGAACACCTACCTAACTAGTTTATCACACTACAGCAGTATGCAGTTACAGGACATGCCATGGCAATTACTGGGCTATCATGCTCCCAGAGGTGTACTTCTAGGTGAGTGACATCAACAGCCTTGCCAAAGTTGAATATATGTATTGCACAGAGTGTGAGTAGCCTAACAAGCATTTCACTCTACACAGTCAGAAGCAGACAGGCACACACACAAACACACACTCACACAATTGACAGGTCTGGGGATAGTACTACTACCTAACTACTTTGTCACTACAGCAGTACACAGTTATGGGACGCGCCATGCATATTACTGAGCTATAGCTCTCCCAAAGGTGTAATTCACATTGGATGACCTCAGCAGGCTTGTCATACTACTGCTATGAGGAGGGCAGTGTGTGCATGGGTCATACCCCATTCATGTAGGGGTTGACATGCCACATGCGGGCACACATGGGGTCATATGTCACAGGTGAGTGTATACAGCTACTAGATGGCTGCTTCCTTGTACAGTCTTGTTGCACAACTGGCACGTACACCACATAGTCTGTCATGCTGACAGGTACTGGTGGCTAGTATCCGCAGTGGGTTACATCCGCACCTCATGTGTTGGGGGCCCTTTGGCTGTGTGCCAGTTGGGACAAGCCTGCATGGCTCCTTGTCATGGTCACTCTCTTCCACACATCTATACTCATGTATCTGTGGCTTATTATAGTGTGGTGTCCTTACATATTTGTATTCCTATCCACTCTGTGTGCAAGGCAGGAGTGGTGCATACTGACATGTGTCTGCACTGAGAACTGCAACTTCCAGATATGTCTGGTCTACTGATGTTTGCAGACATGGCCTTCATGTGTTTAAGTGTGTGAGCATGCCTAGTATGGCCATCTGTGTTGCATGTGTGGATCACGTGCAGGTTGTTTGTACTCCGGTGCTGACCTTTTGTTGTTTACCGACAGGTAGTAGGCTGTGTCTGCAGGGTATCCATCAGTCATTTGCCATTGACTGTTGCTACATTTCTACATAGCGGGGGGGGACACCTGAATGTTTCTTCTGTTCTACACAGGAGTGGGGGGGGGAACACCTGACTGTTATTCTATGTGTACGTTGGATGGGGGCGCACCTGACACTTGTACACATTTGCTAGGACTCTACTGGTATGTCAGGTACTCCATTTCAGTCTGTAGTCTTATCTATCCTGCTGGCTAGGGCTTACCAGTGTAGTACAGATCCTAGCTTTGTTTACCTACATATTAGTGTCTGACTTCCTAGCCTTCACAACTTACATCTTACTGCCTGGTCTGCTGCGGTCTGTCTGTGTAGGCCTGGGGTGGAGTTAACCATAGGGCACATTCGGAGGCCATAGTACAACTTTTGTTTGTGTTTGTCTTCACCTGTCCTGCTAGCTGAGACTGTTGCTGGGTATGTGATCCTTCCTGACTGGTATGTGTGGCTCTTATGGACACACCTGTCTCTCAGGCCATTTCCTGCAGTGGGTTTTGTCACCCTGTGTACTACTGGCTACTATGGTGACTCCAGTATGTGTTACAGATTTCATGCTGCTACTATGGGTGTCTACTCTCTGCTGCCTTGACATCCAGCCACCCAATTCCCTTGCATGTTCACATCCATACCATAGCTACAGGTAAAAACACATTCTACTCCATTTGGCAATTGGTAGGTTGATTGACTTACCTTGAGGGTGTGCCGAACTTGAGGATGGTGCTGGAGGGCTGCCTATGTCAGATGCACATAGTACACTCCCTATACATGGTTGGGCACAGGTAGTGTCATGTTTGGCATCCCTTGTACTGTCTGTGTGAGTCAGACAGAGGTGTCATTCCTTGGGGCCCTACTGTGTCAGTGCATATGCTATGCATTGCCTCTTTGCCAAGGCTAGGGCATATTGGGCATGCCCCCTTCTGCCTACTGGGACAGGCTCAGGTTGTTCCTCTTCCGAGTCACTCTGTACCTGTACAGGCCTTGGCATTGGTGGGGGGCTGTGTGGCTCTACCCCATGCTGTTCCTGCTGCAGCTGTTTCTGCAGGATCATATTGTGTAGCATAGCACATAACATTACTATTTGGGTACATGTAGCTGGTGAATACTGCAGGGCTCCACTGGATGTGTCCAGACACCGGAACTATGACCTGAGCATCCCAAGCATATGCTCTATTATATGTCTGGCCTGTGCGTGTGCATCATTATGGCATTGTTGTTTAGGTTTGTGTGCATTTCTGATGGGTGTCATCAGCCACAGCTACAGTGGGTACCCACTATCCCCCACTAGGTGACCACAGGGGATGTCCACATCAGCAAATCTGTGGTACAGCTGCATCAGTTGCCATATGTGTGAATCGTCATAGCTTCCAGGGCAGACAGCACACACATTCAGTATAATGCCCTGGGCATCACATATGATCTGGCAGTTGATGGAGGGGATGTCCCTGCGGTTGATGTAGGCCCTACCCTGCTTACCGGTGGTGCTTTGATGCATAAGTGCATGCAGTCTATAGCACCCACTACCCCAGGGTAGTTAGCTATTTGGTGGAAGAGATGCATATTGCGGGTCAACACCTCACATGTGTTGAGGAAATCACTGGCATGTGCTGACATGGCATCCAGGAACTGGTGGAATACTCTGGATGCTGATGCCTGTGAGATGCCTATGTTATCCCCAGTTGTAGTTTGGGAGGTACCTGTGGCTAGTATACCTAGACCTACACATACCTTGGTATTCACTGGGATGGGTTCCCCTCAGCCAGTGTGGTGTATCAGGTGTGGCCTGCACAGCTCAACGATTTGGTATAGGAGGTCTCTGCCCACCCTATAGCTCTCCACTATCTCCAGCTCATGTAGCCCCTGGTAGGTTACCCTGGGTCTGTACACTCTCCTCTGTTCCTCACTGTGGGGTGTTCAGCAACCTTGACATCCTCACCACCCTCAGGCTCTTGCACATGTTGTTCTATGTTGCCTGATGCAGCCCTTCTTATTTTGTAGCTTTGGTTTTAAAATTTCCCCGCTTGTATACACTGGTGGTGTATAGTGTGGAAAAACCAGGGGGGGTAAGTGTTTGCTTGGTTTATAGTGGTGTTCTGGGCTGGGCTGGTCTGCTTCTTGTGTGATTAGCTGATTCTATACATTTCACCTGGCTGCTTAGCTAGTTCTCCTCGATTACCTTCCTACTACTGTTTTCCCTTCCCATTATCTCCCTGTTTAGGCCTGTGTGCGCGCTGTGCAAATGGATTGCTCAAATGTGCACAGAGCTGCTTTTTCCTGGTTTAACTTCCTTTTTCTTCCTGTAAAACCTCGGTGCGTGGTGCGCACACCCGCTTACACTTTGTAAAGAGTGCTAGGCAGGTTTAGACACACCCCTAGCTTAGCTGTAGCAATTCCGAGCCACAGGTCTCCAATCCACTTACAGTACGCCTGGCACACCCCCCTCATGATGTCACCTATATTCTAGTCTTGCACCCAGCTATTTATACACTTACACTCTTGGGACCTGCCTCACACCCTGGGAAAATCTGGGATTCACTAACCTTTCCCTCATTTGCATAGGATTGCCTGGTAATGCATAGTTACATGTCCCACATTGAGCCTCCACTCTTAGCAACCATTACTCACTGGCCAGGTTGTCTTCTACCTGCCATTGACTTGCATGGCAGAATACTGATTTTAGTTAGAATGCTTATTTTAGGTTTATTTTATTATTTTTCCCCGATCCCATTTGCGCGTTGCTGCCCTATGCTTAACCAGGCAAGCTCAGTGAAAAGAAAATTAAAAGTTGTTTATTTTATTTTTTTTTACAGTTTGCAATGCCAATGGCCTTCTACTTGGACATTGGCATGCTTCCTCAATGATATGCAGCCTTTATTTGGTGCTGTCATAGCTCCGTTTTATAGATTGCAGAACTGTACTTGGTTACTAACCAAGTACATTTCTGCATACTGCACTTGTCCTGCACAGACAGCTGCCAGCTTCCTGATTCACATATCACCCTCATTTGCATGGTTTTCTCCTGCAAATGAGAGTAAGTTGCATACAGGAGCTCGGTCCGTGCAGGATTAGCCTAAGAGCTCATGTGCACGTCCCAGGAGCTCGTTCCTGGATCGCACATCGGCCATATTGCCAAAAATAGCTCTTAAACTAATCCTGCATGCTATAAAGGGCTTCATAAATCCAGGGGAATGTTTCATTAATTTAGTTTGTCTCACAAGAACAGTACTCCCAGGCTTTTGTTACCCGGGTTTGTCTATCTGGTTTAGTTAAAAAACCCTTTTCGGCATATTTCATCCACATATTACAGACATTTTAAACAGGCATTCAGCATATACATGAATAAATATTAAATAACACATTAAGAATTACTCATAATGTGCAAATTAGATTAAAGTAATATGAAAATAAAAGCAACTATTACATTCTTGCAACGTTGGAATTAGAGCAACAGTAAACAGCAGGGCCAGTTGTTTTATTCACATGTAGCCCCAATCCCAATTGCCCACCCCACCCATAGTATCTGGTTTGATCTTATGAGGTTAAAAAATGAAAAAAGATGGCAATGGTTATTAATGTATGCATTGTTTTTTCACATGAACAATAGCCAGAGCTCAGTGCTTGTGGTCAGTCTTACTTCACTCAAATGCACATTACTCTTGCAAAGCAAGTCAGAAGTACAACAGTAGGGCCAGTCATTCCATTATGTCATAGTCCTAGCCCCTCCCCCAGTCCAACTGCCTGCCAATATTATTTATATGGTTTGAGCCTACAAGGTTAAAAAAAATGGAAAAAGAAGCCAACAGTTACATTGATGTATTTCTTTCATATCACAATATTCAAGAGTGTGTAGGTAATCTTACTTCACCTGTATATACTGTAGTCATGCAAAGCTAGAGTTTCAACAACAAAACAGCAAGGCCAATCAATATATATACAAGCTGCCCCCACATCCACTACCTGCCTACCTAAAGAATCTGGTTTGACCATGCCAGTATATTAGCCTGCAAAAAAGTCCACAAACCTTCCTAATGTATCTTGATTGACCCTGCACAAATTAGGTTAAAAAATTATATTTCATCCACAAATATCCCCCAGAACACACAGTGTACCTAATATCTGGTTGACCCTGCAAATATATTATATTAGAAAAAAGACATCCTCAAGTAGCCCCCAAACACACTATCTCCTTAGTATCTGGTCAACTCAGTCAGTATATTATATTAAAAAAAGTATCCATCCACAAATGACTCCCAAAGCACACTACCTACCTAGTATCTGGTTGACCCTACCAGGATATTATATTAGAAAAAAAAAATCCATCTACAAATACCCATCAAAACAAACTGCCACCTAGTATCTGATTCACCCTGCCAGGATAGTATATTAAACAAATATCCACAAGCAGCCCCTCAAACACACTGCCTCCCTAGTATCTGGTTGGCCTGTCAGGATATCATATTAAAAACATATATCTGCCCGCAAACATTCCCCAAACACACTGCCTGCCTGGTATCTGTTTGACCCTACCAGGATATTATTACAAAAAACTTTTTTTAGGAGAAACATGTAAGCAAATGGCACAATAAAATGGGTATCCACCATGTAAACTTAGACTGCTGACACTACACCCTCCCCACTGCACAAATGATGATAGTTTCTGAAGTCAGAATTTATTGTGTATTATACCATCTAAGGTAAACTGATGTGCAGTACAATAGAATTACCTAAAAGAAATGGCATATATAAAGAAAACATTATATACATTTGCAATGCATTTTCTCAAGAAGTATTTTTTTAATATTCATTAAAGCAGACAAAATGAGAATTATTTTCTGTTTGATGCCTTTTGACATCACTGAACAGGAAACAGTGAATACTCAGGCATGGCAACAACATGACTGTTATTCTAATGGATAATAAAAAATATTTTAAGATGAGAGAGAATGCCAGATGAACAGTGAAAGCAGACAATGCAACACACAGCATAGCCCACAGATATCACTGCATGCATCAGTTATACTCGATGTGTTGTTTGCAATAAAGAAAACACTAACCTGAATGTCCTGAACCATAGTTGAGGACTAGTAGACACCACCTCTTTACCTGCATAGCCACATGCAGTGCACAAGTCTATTGCATGGGGTTCCTTACTACTGCTGCCAGGTGGTCATCATTAGAGTGGGGCTGGGTGGGACTGGAATTGGGAGCTGCAGTGATAGCATGGGTCACTTCACCAACAGACCATGCATGATCATGTTATATAGAATGCAACATGTGAACATCCTGCATGCAGTAGCTGGATTATACTAATAGGCAGCCCCAGACTCATCCATGCACCCAAAATGGCTCTTCAGGAGGCTAAAGACCCTCTCAATGACAATACAAGTCTGGAACAGGGATATGTTATATGTTTCCTCCACAGATCCATTGGTTTTCATAATGGAGTCATTAGAGTCATTATCCGTGGATGTCCAGCATCACCTGAAAAAATGAACACATAAATAAATAAAAATAAAGAGAGAAAAAAAGGGGAAGGGAAGAAAAAAAAGAAAAAAATGTGCATTCAGCAATATATTTTAATGCGAAAGCTACTTAAGTACAGTATAACAAAAAAATTACTTTTCCACTTACCAACAAGATCACCCCAAGCATCTTGTCATGCAGCAAGAGGCAGTCAAGTGAGCTAGTGTGCCAGATATGAAAATCATGGGAACTGTGAGGATGCTTGGAAGAGATGTTGGTTATGCATCACACACTACCTGGCAGTAAATGGAATGGTAGCCTTTCCTATTGTGATACTGCTCCCCTGTCGACCAGGAGGAGCCCTAATTGCAAGATGGCTGCAATCTATTGCATTAAGTACCTCAGGAAAACATGCCAGCCTGTAAAAGACATGCATACATTTGTAGTCCTGGCTTGGTCCTGAGATGACACCAGGAAATAGATGCACTGATCCAAATGTGCCAAGAATACATCCAGGAACTGCCACAGTATCCTCAAATCAGAAACCTATGTGATTCCAAATCTGATCCCAGTCTGTTTCTGGTAGATCCTCGTAGCAACTATGGTGAGGGTTATACATACTTTGGTGTCCAGAGGAATAGGAAGGCCATGCATTCCTACACTGCCACTATGGGTG
This sequence comes from Protopterus annectens, assembly GCF_019279795.1. Taxonomy (NCBI): domain Eukaryota; kingdom Metazoa; phylum Chordata; order Ceratodontiformes; family Protopteridae; genus Protopterus; species Protopterus annectens. The sequence continues at coordinate 493,791,881 of NC_056745.1, forward strand.
TTAAACATGCCCACTAAGACCCTTATAATGTTCCTGTCCATTCTGAACCTATAAAGGATTTCCTGATTATCAAAGTTATACTGAGTAATCCTTTGCTTATACTTTCACTTTCATGGCCAGCGAGCTGCACTGGGAACAAGGGGCTTTGGCCCAGCCAAGAGAAGCAGCTCAAACCTAGAAATAGCAAAGCTCACAGCAACTGATAGCATTTTCACCGACTGCAACTCTGATAGAATTGGTGAAGTTTCTCTTTATAAACTGCATCTGCAACCAGAGAGGAGAAGAGGAAAAATCTGAGTATGATTCAAAGTGGTGAAAAACATACTTCATAGCATACGAAGTTTTGTATCACTTCTCATTTCTGTCTCATTATTTCAAAATTTGCATAATCACATTTGAAGTCATCACACATTAGCATAAATAGCCTCTATGAATCACAGCTCAGCTGTGCTTGTTCACACATATCTCAGAAAGCCTAAGCACATTTGTATCACTGACTATGAATACCAGCAACAGAGTAAGAATGAACAATTTCAGATATTTCAATATTCAATATGTATAGAGACCCTGTTATAGAAGTCAAAGTTTTAGTTTGCATCATTATTTTTTTGTATATATTATTTTAGTTGCCTCACTGTCAAGTAAACTTTTGCAGATTTTTGAGCTATTTATTCGTAAGAAAAGTTAAGGAACATTAATGTTTCTGTTAATAGAGTTTTCTACAGAACTCTTCTTCTAAGAATCTTGGAAGCTGAACAATATGTTTAAATAAGTCATCCTCCATTAGTATTTTAAGCCTGGGAATCTGAAATTGTATAGCTTGGGTGGTTTGTCCCCTGGTATCAACAGCAGCATAGAGAGCACTGATCTTGGTGGATGCCAGTTTAATTGCCTGAACCTAATCTTAAATTGTTGCTGGCTAAAAAGTCACAGCACTGTGATGAGGTGTGACAGAGTTAATGGGACAGTTCTCAACCAGACTGTCTGTGGGAATTTAGACTTTTCTTCTTGTAAATATGTCTGCTTGTTTCCTCCTTTGACAAACAGCAGCATTTTCTAAAATGCTTCTTCCTCCATTTTCTGGCACCTGTTGCAGTTCTTTGAAATGCAGATTGATCTCAAAGATAATTTTGAATTTTTCGACTCATACTTCAACATGAGACACTTAACATGCTTCTTGTGGCTTTCTGACTAGTTCACTGTGCTTCTGTTTTTCACATTTCTATATTTACCTACCACAGCATAGCTAACAAATCATTTCTTCAGTGGCCTGGCTCTGTGACATAGAGGGATAAACCCCTAACACCATCCCATACAGCCCATGTTTGTCTAGCATCATGGGTATTGGAGGAACAGAGCAGGGCAGGATGGGAGTGTGAATCTGATGCCACCTTGCATGTCCTGTGGTGATGGTGGTGGCTTGGCTTGCTGCTATGGTGACACCTGCTGGAGTGCAGGTGTATTTCTCACAGCAATGAGTCCAGAGATCCTACACTGCAGCTGTGCACCGCTCACCAGGAGGTTGGCGTGTTGTGACATGTATGCACTTCTTGCACACACTCGTGATAGAGCATGCAATCTGCCACAAGGAGTGGTTAGGTAAGAGGGACCTTATCACCAATTAATATATAAAGGCTCCTATTCTTGGATCTCTCAACTCTTTCCCTAGTAGAATGAATGGCCCTTAAGGCTTTTGCTTACAGAAAAATTAATGGGTTACTATATTAGGCAGGGCAGCAAGGTGGCAAGTTAGATGGACAGCATGGAGATGAAGAAAAGAAGCAGATCACTTCACATATTACCCATAGAAAGGGCTACAAAGTCTACAAACATTGAAGAAAAACATTTTGAAAAAAAAATTGCTCTAAATTGATACCTATGCATTTATGAGTATGCACAATCACACACACATACACACACACATAAACAGATAGATACTAAAAAAATATAAAATAAATTCAGAGATAACATCTAGCAATATAGGCTGTAGCACAAGGACCCAGGGCATACTCTCAAAAATATTACATGAGAGGTAAACTATTTTTAGTTTATACCATGATCCCCCCAAAACGTGCACGCTGATTGGCCAGCGTGCCCGTTGTAAATCGAGTTATACTAATGGAAAAAGGTCCGGTCCCCGGACTTTTTCCATTAGTATAACTCTAATCGCTATGTTAAATGGGTTTAACAAAGCGAGACAGCTTTAAAATAAGCAACAGAGATCTCCGTTGCTTATTTTAAAGCTGTCTCGCTATGTTAAACCCATTTAACATAGCGAGACAATGTTAAAACAGCAACGGAGAAAGCAAGATCTCCGTTGCTTTTAGTCTCGCTATGTTAAATGAGTTTAACATAGCGAGACAGTTTTAAAATAAGCAACGGAGATGTCCGTTGCTTATTTTAACTGTCTCCATGTTAAACTCATTTAACATAGCGAGACACTCAAAAAACGGAGATCTTGCTTTCTCCGTTGCTATACAACTCTGATGTACTGCGCAGGCGCCGCAGTACATCAGAACTGCCGGATGCCAGGCATCTGCGGAAGGGCAGTAAACAGGCATTATACTATGCCATTATTTAAGAAAAGGAATAGTTTCTTTTCTTAAATAATGTCATGGTATAATAGCAATAACCCACTTCTGGGTGTGGGTAATGCTAATTACACGGTTGGCTTTGTTTGGTCCCTTGGGCTTCGCCCTCGGGACCAAACCACGCCAACCGTGGGTAAATTTAGCATTACCCACACCCAGGCGTGGGTTATTGCTATAATAAGACTTAATCTGTGATTCAAAAATCAAATCCCTTATAGTTACATAACAAACTTAAAATCATTTTGCTAAAAAATAAATGAGGCAAAATGACAACTGTCTCAGAGAATATCTGAAGAACTATGTGTATGATTTTTTAGCAACAGATTACCTTAAGGTTTTGCCATAGATGAATTTATTACAGTCACAATTTTCCTTTAAAACTGCAAATTCATATAAAGGTTGCACAATCTACTGGTTGTCTTCCCTTACTGTATTAGAAAAGTGAGTAATAATGCTTTCAGCATTGATGCATGGAAAATGTTAAGTGAATTCATGTGCCCTTCTTCTTAATGAGATGTTGTTGCTTTTATGTTTTTATTAGATCAATGGAGATGCCTTATGCTTACCAGTGTTGTGCATTTGGAGCATGTGAAAACCTCAACAAACTCTCAACTCACCTGAGCAAAGATGAAAACAGCAGCACAGATGATATTCAGAGGAAAGATGCCATGTTTTTACCTATTCAAGGTGCCTATAATATTTCTATTTTTTTTAATTACTAAAAGGTTAAATTCAACAATAAAGTCATCGGATAGACTGTACTAGGAATATCATATGATATATTGCCTTTATACAGTGATTTCAGCTGAATGAAATAATCCAGATTTACAGAATGTATGGTCAGTCACATAAACTATTTTCAGATGTGTGTGTAACCCTTTTTCAGTGCCATGATACCTAAATATATCACTCAAAGATACTCTGTGTTAGGGTTACCCACTTGCTACTCTGAACATGCATGTGCTACGTATTAGTAACATACTGTATCTATTACATCATTGGTACATTTTGCTGTTGGATTATCTGGGTTACACTACATGAGCCTTGTTTTTTTGTTCTTAATATCCTTTATTGTTCTATAGTTATATTTTTGCTCTGTGTCCACTCTTAAAAAGTTAAACCCCTGGATTTACTAATCTTCCGTGCAGGACTAGCTTAGTCCTGCAAGGAAGTGGGCATTTAGGAGCAGGACGGCAGCGTGCCATGCATATTAATGAAGGCACGCTGCCTGAGCCCCTAATCTTACACGGAGCGTGTAAGAGTGCAGGGGGTGTCTCTGAGAGCAGAGCTCCCAGAATATACACACTCCTGCAATGAAGAACAACAGAAAGCCCAAAAGAATGAGCGAGACCGCTCATAGGTATCCGCATACCCCAGCAACATCCCCCCATGTGTACAAGAGCAATAGTAAACACAAGCAATATAAAGATCCTTTATCAAACAGATTAAATTTAACCATAGGTGCGTGGGTTTGCCCATCGCTTAGCTACAGTTAATGCAGCTTAAATGGCAGAAGAGGATAAAAAGGAAGATATATGCAAATGAAGAAGTATAGCAATGGTATAGTGGGCAGAGCAGTCACCTTATGAGCAGTCATTCCCGGTTCAAGTCCCATTGCAGCACATTCCATTTTCCATGTCAAACCATGTTATGACCAATATTTTTAGTCGCATAACCTACTAAATAACATATATTTGTGAACTGGAGTACTGCATTAAATGCAGATGTGAGGTGTCAGTCTAGCTTAGTTGGTGTAAGCAATGTGTAGGTCAGCTAACTCAATTTGCCCAGTGGTATACCCCTTTAAACAATGCCAACCTTAGGTAAGCAGGTTTGCCCATAGCTTAGCCTTTTCAAAACCGGCCAATCACGGCAAAGTGCGGGAATTCGGCCCTACTTAAACCCAACAGGAGGAAATACATCTCATAACTGGTTGTAGCTTCCCCTTGCAGGCACCATGGCAGAAAGGGGAGAGGGAGTGCACTTTTGGGTGCAGCGTTGGGACATCCAGGAGTCCAGAGTCATGGCAGGACTCCTTGTCAAAGACCATGAGCAGAGACTGCTGCAGGGCCAGTACCAGGGTTCCCAATATAAGGCAGAAGCCTCGGACTGTCTCGCCCGTGACCTCACCAGTGCCACTGGCATACCCCAAACTGGTGTGCAGGTCCAGCATCACTATGCCGACCTGAAGCGGCGTAAGGGGGATCACTTGGATCAGTGGATCCAGGAGGCTAGGACGGCAGGGGTTGTCCCAGCTGTGTGCAAGTATCACTCCACTACATGTTTAATAATTGCCAGCTCATGTATATTATGGATAGGTATGGCTAAATATTCCTCTTATGTCCTTCACAGTGGCAAGTGAGCGGGCTGCGAACGAGGAGGCCCATGGATGTCGCCTGCAGAGGTTGCGATGTGAGGCAGGTTAGTAATACTCTTGCATGTACTTTCATAGGAAATAAATCTAAAAGCATTAGTAAGTTAATTGCCAGTATAAAACCTGTATTGTTTAAGGCAAGTACTGCATACACCGGAGAATATGACAGGAAGAGTCTCATATAGTTTGTATGTAAATAAAAGCATAATAGCCTGACAATAAATGTCTAACTGCTAGACTGCATGTGTATACTCTGGTATCATATGGCAATGTAGATTTGCAATCACTTAATAGTACTGTTGTGTTAAGCAATGTTACCCACACTGTGCAACATAAATAGAATGTGTAGGAATGTCTCGGTCACCCACATCCCCCAGAACCTTTTCTTAAGTTTTTCTGTCTATTCCTTCTAGCATGTCGAGGGATCAGTTGCTAATGTCCTCTCCTGCTCAGCTGGTGAACCTGGGAATATTGAGGCAATGTTACAATTGCCTCATGTACACAGACAACCCTCTCCTCCTCCCACAAAACACAAATACATGCGAGAGATGCAACTATACGGCCAAACTGGAGGCTGAGCTCTCTCAACATAGGACTGGCATGACCAGACAGGAGGAAAAGGTAACCACACACACTATAGACCCAGTCTCACATAATACCATCACAACCTCAAATCATACACATAAACACACAAAGACATACTCGGAGGCTCTGATCAAAAATCTACCAAAACAGCAGAGGCCACCAAAGCAGACACCCAAACAACTACCACCTCAGAACACAACACCTGCAAACTAATCTCGCTGGAGGTCCTCATCCCGCCCCCACCCGAAATGAAAAAGACCACAGTAAAGAACTTCTCGAAAGCCGACTTCACACTTCTAAAGACTAGTGTGGTCTCCTTTAAGGCCCCTGAGCCGGCGGTTAACATTACTCAAACCGCTGAATCACTTACACATGCCTTCTACCAGCACCTGCAGGGCTGCATGGATCAGGCAATCCCAAGCAAAACAAAGACTCTTTGTACCAAAGGCAAGCGTCCAGTCTGGTGGACCCCAGCCATAAACAAACTCTACAACAAAAGGAGAAAGCTACTACAAGATAGAGCAAAATCCTTAAAAGGTAAGACACCTGATCACTATAAGTAAAAGCTAAGAGCTCTCATAAAATCATCCAAAGCTAATTTTGAGAAAAAATAGCTAAGGACTCTAAAGACAACCATAAGGCATTCTTTAGCTATGTCAGAAACCTAGGAGGAAACTCCTAGATATGCTCAGAATTAGTTCAAAATGATGTGAAGATTACTGATCCTACAGACATTGCCAACATACTGGCTGAAAGGTTCAGTGCAAACTTCTCCCCTCCCCTAAAGGAGAGATATCTATACCAAATGATTGTAGCCCCCAAACATCTCTAACGCCCAGGTGAGAACTGCTCTCTCAAGGCAAAGAACACAGCATCCATGGGACCTGATGGTGTCCCGGCTGTGTGCTCCATGAACTCAATGAGGAATTAAACCCACAGTTAGGACAGCTGTTTAATCTTAGTCTCACCTCTGGATACGTGCCCAGGAGTGGCACACAGCGACTTTGGTCCCACTCCACAAAGGGTGCCTCCACCGACCCTGGAAATTACCGTCCCATTAGCTTGACAAGCCTTATCTGCAAAGCCATGGAGAGGATCATAATGGATCTCATAAATAAAGACATAGGAACTTGCAGACTTTGGATCCAACCCAGTTTGGCTTTGTCAAAGGCAGATCATGCCTTCTAAACTTGGTTGACTTTTTGAAACAGTCACCAAGGCCATTGTGAGGAAAGGCAGTCCATACAGCCTACCTAGACCTGGCGAAGGCTTTTGATACAATACCTCACTTTCGGGTATCATTGAAAAACTCATCAACTTAAATGTAAACCCATACATTACAAGATGGGTTGCAAACTGGCTGAGTGACAGAACCCACAGGGTCAGAGTTGCTGGCGCCATGTCAGACTCAAAGCCTGTCACAAGTGGTGTCCCACAGGGCTCAGTCCTGGGCCCACTCTTGTTTGGCATCTACTTTTCTGAAGTACAAGCAAACACAGGAGGGTTATGGCTGACAAAGTTTGCAGATGACTGCAAACTGGGCGCCGTAGTTGAAAACACATCCGACACAGATATCCTTCAGAAGGGTCTCACAGAAACGGATAACTGGTGCCAGAGCCATGGCCTAAAGTTAAATGCCAAGAAATGCATAGTCATACCCTTCGGGAAAAATAAGGTTACCCCTAGCTACCATATAGGTGGCAATCCCCTGAACACAGAAGAATTTGTTAGGGACATGGGAACCCAGGCTGACAGTAGCCTTTCATTCGACACTCATATTGCTAAAGTAGTTAGGAAGACCTTCTACATTGCCCACCTTATCATGAAGGGATTCACATCTAGATCAAGGGAAGTCATAGTCTCCCTATACTCATCACTCATCAGACCAATGATCGAGTACAATGCCCCATTCGGAATGTATCTGACCCGACACTTGCAGCAGCTGGAGAGGCCACAAAAGTTCCTCACCAAAAGGATAAAGGGTCTCAAAAATCTGTCTTATGCTGCCCGACTGAAAGAACTCCAGTTATATTCAGTTGCTTACCGCTTGCTCAGAGGTGACCTATGCCTGACATACAAGGCCATGTCAAACCCAGATTTGATGAACATGCTTCATCTCAAAAATCTAGATCCCTCAGAGCCACAAGGGGGAGACTTAAACCTCGACACGGTTATTAATAGGATGTGCTGGAGGGATAGATTCATCACCCAAAGACTCCCTATGCTGTGGAACAAAATCCCGGTTTATGTGAGGCAGAGCACCTCGCTGGCCTTGTTCAAGAGGAATCTTGACCAATGGATGGGAGATCGCAGATACACCCCAGGGGTTACCTCAGTGTCACTGCTCGACAGAGGCACAGCAAAATAATGGGCATAGTTTCTCCAAACTAAAGGGGTGGCGTAAGCCACAAAACTATGGGCTAGGCTTATAAATGCCCTTGGGCAGATAGCCTAGTATGAACCTATGAACCTATGAACCTATGGTGTAATCCCCAGAGGTCATTTAGTACAACTGAGAGAGACATAGACAGAAAACAGTGAAAAGAAAAACAACAAAATCTGAATAACACATGCAACAGCGACGTGAACTGTTGTAGTTTTAGCACACACAGCCATGGTTCGAATCCTGGGAGTCATAGTAGTCTCCATACAGAATCATACTCCACAACTGTACAAATATGTCCAGAATGTCCAGTAAATTGGCCCATATCTGCTGCCTGTCACTCCGTCCCCCTGGGAAATCAGTGGGATGATCCCAGATGTATAGGCAGCAAACAAGAAATGCAACTATCACACATCTAAAAGAACAAACCTGTCACTCTAGCAACTCCCCAAACTGTTATGAGAGTAATAAGCCAAGTATGTCCTATCTACACCTCCATGTTGTCAAGCTGTGACCAGAGTGTGTACAGTAACAGAGTGAGATATATGTGCATAATACTAATGTGAAATCTGGTACTTTGTGTGGCAACATTCAGGTAGTGCTAACAAACATTGTTTCCACGGGTACGTCAGATGCGAACACTGTGCCGAGAAATAAAAGCTTGCTACCCTGTACTGGTACTGTTTACTCTTGTATTTTATGGAAATGTGAGTGTTGCAGTTGCTCTGAATAATAAGGTATCACTGATCACTGTCACCCACACTGTGCTACATAATATAACTGTGTAGGAAATTCTGTATAAGACTGTTGTAAGTCACTAAAGGTTGAAGAGGGCAATACTCTACATATGTCCTGGTTCACTTGCATGTGGTCAAGACATGGCCAGAGTCTGTGCAAAAAGAGATGGACAGGTATGTGCATAACATCAACCTGGAATCTGGGAGTATGTGTAGAAACAGTTAGTGTTAACAAACAATTCCTCCGCAGGTATACCAGGTAAGAGGTGTATACTGCAGGTAAAACCAGTTCATGTATAAAGATGTAGACAGCCATATCACTGTCCAAACTAAGGCAATAGGGTAGCATAGTAATACTTGTAAGGTACAGATAACAGCACTGACTAGGAAAGTAATGCGAACTACAGAAATATACTAGTTGTTAATTGACATCTTCCTCTCCACCCCACTATATCTCCAACAATACACTAAATACCCACCTCAACTGGTATGCAATGACTCCTCTGTTATGTTGGGACATATGTCCTATTGGTTGATAAATATTTAAATCTGTATCTATGTATGGTCTATGTTGAAATACTCCAACATTGGTGGCATGGTGCCATCAATGTACCTGCATGCTGTTGTTATTGCCACTGTGGTTCCATACATGCATTTGTTCCATTTATTATGCAGCTGTTCTGTATCTGGTGTCTAGATTAATTAGAATATCTGTGCATGCTTTTCTACCTAACCCTGGAATGTGTTGACTATTACTAACCCACTTATGTTGATACACCACAAACAACATAGCACATATGGGAATGTGGGTCCCAGCAGACCCACCTGTCCCACCTCAGCTGGCCATGGCACCGGGCACCAGCACATCTGGGGCCCAACCTGGGACCTCCTCGTCACTGGTCCTGTACCACCTTCTGGTGGAACCAGCTCAGGGGATGGAGCTCGCCCCCCCCCCGGGAGTGGGCACGGATAGAAAGCTGTCACCCATCGCCAGGTCCAGGTCGTGGTGTGTAGAGAGCTCAATCAGCAGTTTGGAGATCTTCTACAACAGCTCGAGGGCCACGTGTCATGACTAGAGGGTCGGCCTGGCTCTCTGATTCAGCCCCCAGCACAGCCACCTTCGGGGCTGTGAAGGTGCAGTGGTGACTGCCCATGGGTGGGGATCTCAGTCCCACTGTTTCCACTAGGGGGCTCATGGGCTTCTGATTTCCTAACAACCCTCCCCATCGAGGTGTTTACCCCCCACATGTGTCATATAGCACCCCTGTATGCATCTCATTTGTCTTGTCAATTAACCTACCCAACCTACCTCCCCAAATATACCTACTATCCCTCCCTAACATCCCTTTTTCACCTAAAAAAAAAGGGCAAACTGTTCCCAAAAAAAAAATCTCGCCCCATACATAGCTGTCCATTTCATACACATGTCCACTGGACACATGTAATCTGGTCTAATTGGCATCACAACATATTATTGTTGACCTCACCCCTCTCTCAGGGGTTTGAGTGTCCAAATCTACCACCAATGTTAGTGTATATACACAGCTGTTGCTGTAGAAGAAATGGGCAGCTATGGACCTTCCCTACACCCTCCTGCACATCCCTAGCTGTTTTCCCCACTGTCTTTCCCTCTTTGTGCCCCTTTTTCACCAATTTTCTATCAACCTTTTTTCTTTTCTTTTAAAGAAAAAATTAGAACGGGGGTAAGCGGGAGTAAGCACTTTTAAGCAGCAGTAAGCGTATTTAAGCTTGTTTGCGAGGGGGTAAGCAATGCCTACACAGGTTAAGCAATTGAGAAGCTAAATCAGTATAAGAAACTGTAACCGGAAGTTAGCAGTGCTTATCTCCACGCAAACCCACTTACAACTGCTTAAAAGTGCCTTACTCACTCTGTATCTAATGGCCCTTGTTCTGCCCAGCAACAAAATAGAAAACCTTTGCAATGCTCAAACCCAAGACCCTGCACACCATAGCGATTTACCACTAAGCCATGTCAAATACAAACAGCCCTGATTTTTCACAAACATATCATCCAGCCCAGTCATTCAACAGTACAGGAAATGTATTTCAACATGTAGATGTATATGTTGTGTACATATATATTAACATCTAATAACATCTATATATGTAGATATAGATATATAAATATATATACATACATATGCATACATCTATAGATATATATGTCTATATATATATATATATATATATATATATATATATATGTAAGCATAAATATATATCTATATAGGTATATACAGACATACATCTATAGATATAAAAGGGAATATAACAAAAACATATATGTCCACATGCACCGTTAATGGGGTTGAGGGGGCCCAAACAATATATGTCTTGTACGTATAGATATCTCCTCCCCCCACAGCCAAACACGTCTGCCCTGCAATACAGTACCAACTATTGCAGATCCCATAACCAGGATCTAACACAACATGGGCACAAGATGTTAACAGTACTCCATCCCACCTATATAATGTCAGGCTGTATCCTTGCTGCATGACTTGCTCACACCTGTGTCCATCTTTATGTCTTTCAGGCACAATGTCCTATGGAAGGCTGCCAGCATACACAGCAGCTGAAAATGACATATCATACAGTACAGTCTGGCTACCATAGGGAATGTACAATGTGGAAGCAATCAACATACCTAGGATACATATACCCAGACACATATATGCAGATAGAGATATACATATACATATATATATACATACATATATATCTAACTACACATACACACACAGAGATATGTATAGGAAGATACATATGTAGAAGCTGCACACAGTATGGAACAGCCACTATGCCTACAGTTGCCATCTTACCAACTGGACACTGTATGAGCCACCCATACAAATGACATTTGTTGCCTGCAACATATACCCACAGAGAGGTCAAAGGATATAACACCACACACAGGTTTGCATAATTGGGAAAGCTTTATTTGTGTACTATTACAGTTGGATATGCCATGTCATATGACTGTTTAGACACTGACATACATATAAACAGAGAAATGCAACTATGAAACAGTTATATAAAACCAGCCTCTATCTGCACTCTGTACACAATCCCTAGGGGGTAAAGACCTCAGTTGACACAATGGAATGTATCTGTTACATAACAAGGCATAACTGACACCATCACAATCACACTGACAAACAGAACAGTCTGTATGGCAGGAGGCAGTAGGCCTGCATTTACCCAAGGTGAATTGTATGATAATGTACATCCAGATACCTTAAGGCAGCTTACTCCTGATACCCCCACATGTTTTAACAGCCTAGGTTAGTTATGGTGCATCCCCCCCTGACTCAATAATACAGGGCCATATATCACTGTTAGATACACTGGCCTCCTGAGTGCATAAGGGCACGCATGTATTGTGTAGGTGAAGCCCACACGTATATGGACCCAACCCCACAGTATGTATGGGGGAACACAACAGCAGTGGACTGATGGCAGGAATGGCAGCATGACATACACACATAACATACATAACAACCCCTGACAGCATGTCATATGTACAAAGCCTGGTATGTAGGTGGAGGACAGAGGCTGGAACACAGGCCCATATGTGTAAAACTGTTGTCATACACTAAGCAAGCCACTGGTGTTACAGGATAGTCTGCAACATACTCTTAGTCAAGAATATGAAGTTAGAAACAGACATGGATGTAGCCATGTACTGATAGCACTCAACACACACACTGCCAGTGATATATCTAATACAAGACCTGTGTGGTGGACAGACAAAACATAATAGGCACACCTCTGGACATCAAGTGGATAGGCCCACAGTTGAGAGCTATGCAGACAGACTGCATTCCAAGTTAAACTAGTATGTACACACAAACCCTGTAACACCAGTTCTATACAATGCATACAACAACACTACTCACACTCTATCTGTAGTTTTGGATCCACCTACAGATATGTACCTGGCCTGAGTGTGCAGGTTCTCCTGTAAGAGATATTGCTACCTGCTGTCTGTAACACTGCTGCACACCCACAGGAAGGATGTCCATCATACAGGAAAGGTAAAGGGACTACGCCCACATGATGTAGGGATTTATAGTAGTTGGTAACTGAAAGTACTACACAGCATGCTGCATGCAGGTAGCAAGTGTAGGACACTGATTGGTGCAGATGCCATCACCTGATCATGTGTATCTCCTACAAATTCCATACTGTAATCCATGCAAATCAGCTCATTCCATTTACTGGAGAGAGACTGAGAGAGAGAGAGAGAGAGAGAGAGAGTGAGAGAGTGCGTGTAAGGCACAAAAAACATCAAGTTAACCATCCAGAAGAGACTTCATTCCCAGAACAGGTATTTGAAGTATATATGTATGTACTTGGTCCATAATAATGGGATAGTTGATGTGGAATGCTTTGTATGTGCCTTCAGGTGTTGTTGTAATGATGTTCAGCTGAACAACTGCTAAGGACAATAGAATCCGTCCCTGTAGGTAGTGGGCCATACCTGTCAACCATGCAGAGCAGCACTGACTGATAAGATGTAAGGCATCATAGTGTGTGTTGTGCAATGGGAAGTATGTATATTATGTGGCCAATACCTGGTGGTAGAAGTAATGCCATAATAATGGACATGTGGGCTCCACAGCCCACCTCTTGCAGGATACTCATGTTAACCTGTATTGTAGCATGCAGGAATGCCATAGGTGTGTAATAGGGTTACCTGCAATCTGGCCCTACATATACTCCCCTAATATCAGGCTGGGTCCATATGTGGCACCTGTCTGTGTTGTAAGGCAGAACAGTGCAGCTGTGCAGGAAGGTGTTGTGAGATTGTGGACCTGATGTCCGAATGTACCTCACATATAGGTATGATGCACAAGCCAGTGCATTTCTTTGTGCCGGTCCCAAGCCCGGATAAATGGGGAGGGTTGCATCAGGAAGGGCATCTGGCGTAAAACCTCTGCCAAAAACTACTGATGCGGAGAAGTTTTCATAATTACATACCGGATTGGTCGAGGCCCGGGTTAACAATGACCGCCACCAGTAATGTTAGCCAACAGGGAGTTGGCGGAAATTGGGCTACTGTTGGCCGAAGAAGAAGAGGAGGGGGAAGGCAAGCCTGAAGACAGGAAGAGAGGAGGAAGGTTAGGAGTGTAGTACTGAGGGTAGGAACTTTGAATGTTGGCAGTATGACTGGTATAGGGAGAGAGCTAGCTGATGTGATGGAGAGAAGGAAGGTTGATATATTGTGCGTGCAAGAGACCAGATGGAAAGAAAGTAAGGCCAAGTGTATAGGAGGTGGGTTCAAATTGTTCTATCATGGTGTGGATGGCAGAAGAAATGGGGTAGGGGTTATCCTAATGGAACAGTATGCCAAGAGTGTTTTGGAGGTGAAGAGAGTGTCTGATAGAGTGATGTTTATGAAGCTTGAAATTGATGGTGTAATGATGAAAGTTGTTAGTGCATATGCTCCACAAGTTGGGTGTGCGATGGATGAGAAAGAAAAATTTTGGAGTGAGTTTGATGAAGTGGTGGTGAGTGTACCCAAGGGTGAGAGACTAATGATTGGAGCGGACTTCAATGGGCATATTGGTGAAGTGAACAGAGGGGATGAGGAAGTGATGGGTAGGTATGGTGTTAAGGAGAGGAATGCAGATGATTGTGGATTTTGCGAAAAGGATGGACATGGCTGTGGTAAATACATATTTTAAGAAGAGGGAGGAGCATAGGGTGATGTACAATAGTGGAGGAAGATGCACACAGGTGGATTATATCCTCTGTAGGAGGGCCAGTCTGAAGAAGATTGGAAACTGTAAAGTGGTGACTGGGGAAAGTGTAGTTAAGCAGCATAGAATGGTGGTCTGCAGGATGATGTTGGTGATCAAGAAGTGGAGGAGGAGTGTGAAAGCAATGCCAAGGATTAAATGATGGAAGTTAAAAAAGGGTGATTGTGAGGTGGAGTTCAGGGAAGAGTTAAGACAGGCACTGGGAGGCAATGAAGAGTTACCGAATAGCTGGGTAACTACAGCAGAGCTAGTAAGGGAGACCGCTAGGAAGGTGCTTGGTGTGACATCTGGACAGAGGAAGGAGGACAAGGAGACATGTTAGTGGAATGAGGAAGTACAGGAGAGTATACAGAGGAAGAGGCTGGTGAAGAAGTGGGATTGTCAAAGAGATGAAGAAAGTAGACATGAGTATAAAGAGATGAGGTGCATGGCAAAGAGAGAGGTGGCGAAGACTAAGGATAAGGCATATAGAGAGTTGTATGAGAGATTGGACACTAAAGAGGGAGAAAAGGACCTGTACCAATTGGCTAGACAGAGGGACAGAGCTGGAAAAGATGTGCAGCAGGTAAGGGTGATAAAGGACAGTGAGGGAAACGTACTCACAAGTGAGGAGAGTGTGTTGAGTAGATGGAAAGAGTACTTTGCGGGGCTGATGAATGAAGAGAATGAGAGAGAGAGAAGGTTGGATGATGTGGGGATAGTGAATCAGGAAGTGAAGCAGATTAGCAAGGAGGAAGTAAGGACAGCTATGAAGAGGATGAAGAATGGAAAGGCTGTTGGCCCAGATGACATACCAGTGGAAGCATGGAGGTGCTTAGGAGAAATGGAAGTGGAATTTTTAACCAGATTGTTTAATGACATTTTGGAAAGTCAGAGGATGCCTGAGGAGTGGAGAAAAAGTGTTTTGGTACCTATCTTTAAGAATAAGGGTGATGTGCAGAGCTGCAGTAATTACAGACGGATAAAATTGATCAGAAGGGATGTGATGATTAGTGATCAGCAGTATGGTTTCATGCCAGGAAAGAGCACTACAGATGCAATATTTGCTCTGAGAGTGTTGTTGGAGAAATACAGAGAAGGTCAGAAGGAGTTGCATTGTGTCTATGTGGACTTAGAGAAAGCATATGACAGGGTGCCGAGAGAGGAGTTGTGGTATTGTATGAGGAAGTCGGGAGTGGCAGAGAAGTATGTAAGAGTGGTACAGGATATGTACAAGGGTAGTGTGACATTGGTGAGGACTGCAGTGGGAGTGACAGATACATTTAAGGTGGAGGTGGGATTACATTAAGGATCAGCTCTGAACCCTTTCTTATTTACAGTGGCGATGGACAGGTTGACAGATGCGATTAGACAGGAGGCCCCATGGACTATGATGTTTGCAGATGACATTGTGATATGTAGTGAGAGTAGGGACCAGGTTGAGGAGACCCTGGAGAGGTGGAGATATGCTTTAGAGAGGAGAGGAATAAAGGTCAGCAGGGCTAAAACAGAATATATGTGTGTAAATGAGAGGGAGGGTAGAGGAATGGTGAAGATGCAGGAGTAGAGTTGGTAAAGGTGGATGAGTTTAAGTACTTGGGATCAACAGTTCAGAGTAATGGTGAGTGTGGAAGAGAGGTGAAGAAGAGAGTACAGGCAGGGTGGAATGGGTGGAGAAGAGTGTCAGGAGTGATTTATGACAGATGGGTACCAATAAGAGTGAAAGGGAAGGTCTACAAGAGAGTAGTGAGACCAGCTATGTTATATGGGTTGGAGACGGTAGCATTGTCAAAAAGGCAGGAGTCAGAGCTGGATGTGGCAGAGTTGAAGATGTTAAGATTTGCACTGGGTGTGACTAGGATGGACAGGATTAGCAATCAGTATATTAGAGGGTCAGCTCAGGTTGGACAGTTTGGAGACAAAGCAAGAGAGGCGAGATTGCGTTGGTTTAGACATGTGCTGAGGAGGGATACTGGGTATATTGGGAAAATGATGCTAAGGATGGAGCTGCCAGGTAAGAGGAAAAGAGGTGGTGAGGTTGGTTAGGGTCCCTCCTGCATGCAAGATGAGGTTTATGGATGTGGTGAGAGAGGACATGCAGGCGGTTGGTGTCAAAGAGCATGATGCAGAGGACAGGAAGAAATGGAAACAGATGATCCGCTGTGGCCCCCATGAGGAACAGCGAAAGAAGATGATGATGATATATATATATATATATATATATATATATATATATATATATATATATATATATAAATATATAATAGACATATATATGAACACATATATACATCATATATATCTACACATATATAGATGTATACCTACATGCACATGTCTACATATATACAAACACACACACACAAACATATATGTATGTAAATACATATCCCCTATATTACCACCACAGTGCTGCATGCTATGTGTGAGGAAACAGCACACATAGCAATACACACAGATATCTACAGCTGTCAGTGTGTGCAACATGGATGGGTACGTCACATGTGAACCCCTTGTTGGGACCACATTGCCCTTGTCTGTGAAGTATGGAATGGGAATATGGGGAAATATGGCAGGTATAGTTTGGAGGTGGTCAGGGTTGATAGATATAGAGGACAGCATACAGGGGTGGTATGTGACACATGAGATGGGTAAACACCCTGGATGGTGTACCCCATGGGCCCCAATATGGACACAATGGGAACAAGCCTGCCACCCACTGCTACTCACAACAGCAGTCCATGTCCTGAAGGTGCCTGGCCTGGAGGCTGAGCAAGAGGAACATGTGGGCCCTGTGAATGTGTACTGGGTGCCTCAAGGTGATGTAGCACATCCCACATGTGTCTGTGGAGCCTCTTATGGAACAGACCCTGGACCTGACCTCAGGGGACAGGAACATGTCTGTGTTGCCCGGACAACATCACCTGAGTTAGTTCCACCTGATGATATTGCTGGACCAGTACATGAGGAGCCTCCAGGGTGGGTCACACATGTGATGTGGCCTGGTAACTTGGGCAGATGAGTTTGGAGAGGTGGTTCTGCTGGCCAGTAGTACATATACATGGTATTGTGCCACTGTTGTAGAACATATGTCAGTAGTAATAGTCTACACAATCCCGGAACATGTCCAACAGCATGCATAGATAATCCCAATAACACAGAATGTCAGATGTGCAGCAAACACATAGCAAGCATACCACAGGCATATATGTAACCATTGTGGCCCTGACAATGGCATGCAGGTGAATAGTCTGTAACAGGCCAGCAATGATAGTGTCCACACAGGGAACATGGCTACAAACACATTGCACAAAGCGTGGTACAGTAAAATATCTTCCCCATTGGTAAGGTATGCTGTAGCCATAGCTACTGAGTTGTATGTGCAGTTTGTTGCTGTTATGGTGGGGGGTGACAGTGATGTGTATTAAGAACTGTGGTAACCTTGCTGCATGACTTGCTCACACCTGTGTCCATCTTTATGTCTTTCAGGCACAATGTCCTATGGAAGGCTGCCAGCATACACAGCAGCTGAAAATGACATTCTGCTGAATGACCTCATACAGCACTATGCAGTCTTGTTTGGCCGGGCTGCCCATGATCAGCAGGAGCAGACCACCCTGTGGAATGACCTAGTCCACAGGGTCAATGATGTCGGACTGCACAACCGCAGTTATGAGCAGGTCCAGCATCATTGTTCTGACCTGCTTCGCAATGCCCATCGGCATGCTGCTGCATTCTGGGGGGAATCACCTCACCATGGGGGGGGCATGCCATCCATCCCTCATGACATGTGTGGAAGAGCTCCTAGCCAGCCTCGTGGCACCTGCCCGTCGGCAAAGCCACCAACCGCCGGACACGTTTGTGGAAGTGGGTGCCATCCACACACCGGCCGAGGTGTGTGCAGGTAAGGCCACAGGGCACATCAGTAGACCACTGTTGCGTATACATCTGCATCGCTACAGGTAGATCATGCATATCTGACATGTCACAGATATATTCTGTTGCTGCATAGTAGTGATAAACAGATGTGCATATGTGATAGTATTGTGGCCATGTACTGTTGATGTATTGTAGTGCTGCACCCACCCTGTAGCAATGCCACAGGTGTGGCCACTGACTTTGCATCTCTCACCCTCTTATGTAGGTCCATCCGATATACCACCAAGGCAGCAGCCTGTAGCTGGTGACTATGGTTTATGTAGATACTTGCCAATATACTGGGCATGTAATGGAGATGGTATATTCCATGCACACATCTAACACACCTACCCAGAATGCATGCTGCACATGTGCATGTATTGTTGCTGTTAAATGCACGGCATCACAGGGGTGACCATGATGGGGTACTGGAAGGGTGTGTCAGACACCTGCATGATAACTAATAGCTTGTCATTGCGGAATGTATCCACAGGGAGTAACATAATGATGGGAGACATGGCCTACAGTAGGGACATGCTTGGAACAACACCCATATACAGTGCAACACCAGTGTATATACCTGTAGGACAATGGCAACTGTTGCAGAGTTACACTATGGCATAAGGCATTACTGTGGTCCACATTATTGGCTGGGACTAGGCTGTAACATGTGGTGTTCAGTGTATGGGACACTGCAAAGTAACACACATGTGTAGGCCTTACTTGTCATGCATCTGCAAAAAGGCTGAAGGAGGGGGGCTGTCAGCATGACACACCAGTGCACTGCAGCAGGGATCCTAAGGATGCTAACAATGGCTGTATCTGCACATAGTCAGGTTCAGGAACTGTGTCAGATGTAACCCTACCCCCACAGCA
The DNA here is from genome assembly GCF_019279795.1 of Protopterus annectens. Lineage (NCBI taxonomy): Eukaryota > Metazoa > Chordata > Ceratodontiformes > Protopteridae > Protopterus > Protopterus annectens. The sequence goes on from NC_056745.1 coordinate 493,811,110, forward strand.
ATAGTGATGGCATTGTGTGAGCACCAAGGGATGTGCACATGAGTAGACCTTGCAATCATGCAAATTAGGTGGACATGGTGTAGGGCAGACTGAACTTACACTGGCAAATGCAGACGGCCCATGCTAGTATACCCTTGCTAGGAGTAGTGACTGCTGTAGTACACATAACAATAGATGCAATAAACCATGATGATAAGGCTGTGCACACATATGCCCACACGGAGTGTATGCATTGCGATCAGCATCCGCACACCGAACACATTCCATAAACACTGCATGTAAAAGTACAGGATATATGTCACATATCAGGCTCATGTACTGTTAAGATATGCAGTCATGTGGTCCCATGGCAGATCAAGGATGGGTGCGTCCTATCTATAAGGGTGTGTACACCCCCATAGTCACAGTATGCTCTGATGGTTGTCAGTGTAAGAGTATTTGATTGGTCATACATGGTCATACATGGTCCGCTGATGTTGAGAGCTGTAAATCAGACATCAGGCATTCACAAATGACATCTGCCCACATATCATCCCAGGTATGTGTTGCTGAAAAACATAGGGGCTGTGAGCATTAAAGCTGACATAACTGACACAGCACTACAAATTCAGCAATGGGTTGTACACCTGTGAGGTGTGGTGCACAGTATATAGCAGGGTGCAGTGGTATCCAGGGGAAGGGGCATCACTTAGTGACACAGTACATGCATCACACACATGTATACTGTTGCTAGCACGGACTGACTATAGCTGCACTGCATGCTGTTGTGTACCATATGTTATGCATTTTGACAGATGGGTAATAAGAGAACGGTGTGTACTATCATTGTGCAGCCTCACCTGTATGTGTGTGTGTGCATCCTGGTGGGTAGTTAGTTTGTCTGTAGGGTGACTCTGGTGAAGTGGAGGGAGGTTGATGCAGGTAGGATGCATTTGTGCATGTGTGTGTTTTTGGGTGGCTGGCCATGTATGCACATGTGTGATTGTGGGGTGTTCATATAGCAGTACCTCCCTTTGGGATTATGCAGTACATGGACATGGACTGCCACATTACACACCAGGAATACTTGTCATGTATGTAATCACAGGACAGCTGATAGTATAATAAGTTCTGTAGCATGGAATAGGCATTGCGAGAGAAGGTAGACACCAGGTATACCTGTAATATCAGATTCAGCAGAGAGGTGACATACAACCCACGTATGCAGCACTACAGATGCATTGGGGAAGTACTAGTCAACACCATGGAGTGTATTCATATATTACAGGTGTCACATGATAGGCTGACTGAGCAGCATATCTGGCATGTACTGAGCAATACATACACATGACACACCAGTGCATGATATTATGGAGTGAACATAGTAGCCCACACATGTAGGGGCCATGCCCATGATGTCCAGACATACACAGGGTGAACACTGAATGACAGCAGTGAGGCCATCGAAAACCATTGCACACAGGTCAGGCAGTTAATGTATTAACAGGTCTTGGGTTGTGATCACTTGTCTAGGCATTTAGAGGACTTGATATATTAATGAGTGGTATCAATGTGTGTATGTTACCAAGCGTGATGCAAGATGGGGAACACATGGAAATGTATGTGGGACTGCCTGTAAAGTCACGGACAGGTAGGTATTATGTGACTTATTAGGTGTGTGTGTGTGTGTGTGTGTGTGTGTGTGTGTGTGTGTGTGTGTGTGTGTGTGTACTGGTAGGCAATGCTGTACAGGTTTTAAAGTGCATTTATTGTTTTCCCCCAAAGGTGGTGAGGTTGGTTAGGGTCCCTCCTGCATGCAATCTGATATTGGTGTCCATACAGACACCGAAGATGATGATAGCACTGTTGAGTCACAGGTGGGGTTGTCAAGGGCTGAAACAGCACCATCATTTGACATCCCCCTTTTAACCACCCCAACCCCATACACAGTTTCAGTGCCCATACATACCCTATCACCAGTGGCCATAGCAGAGGGACATCTGGCATTTGGTGGCTGTGCACAGGAAAGTGTGGTAACCATGCCTACTGTGTCTAGTCTCAGCAGGCATAGCCAGATGTCCAGCAGGGCACCACATAGGCAGATGTCCCAGGGTGCTTGTAGAGCCGCTGGACATCATGCCCCTTGCAGAGGCAACATAGCTGGTACCAGCAGGTACATGTTTCAGACTGTCATGGTGGCGCAGGCACATATAGAACATTACACCAGACATGGCCTGAGGGTGCAGAGGGCTGCTCTCACATCTGCAAGTGACAACGCCCGTGAACTGGCTGGTGCCATCCATGCATTAACTGAGTTCATGGATAGATGGTCTGGTGAGATGATGGCCCTCATTGACTGTGGTCTGTCCATGCTTGAATGTGTGGTGTGAGTGCGGTGACAGCCGCGTGGACATAGGCCAGCAAGGCCAACAGGTGGCAGTCAACGTGGATGTGCTAGGACACCAAGGGGCTCTTGTAGTGGCAGTACCCGCCCTGGAACTTTGGGGGGCACTGTCCAACACCACACCATACTCAGTCATGCACATGTACACATGTACTGGGGTGCATCTCTGCAGGTGGTCATAGCTGTGTACCTAGCTATTGTCCAAGGAGGGAT
>NC_056745.1:493818705-493873705 GCF_019279795.1 Protopterus annectens
GCAGGCCGCTGCATTCTGTCAGTCCTACAGTCTCAGGCCACCATACAGTATATTCCCCTGGGGTGACAGGGTAGGTGTGCTAGGTGTTCATGCCAATACTTTCTACCAGTCTTGATCAAGTGGTGTGGATGCTGACAAGGTGCTACCTACAGCTAGGGACACACCTGCATGGGACACCTGCACTGCATGCTGCATTCTGTTGCTATTGCCATATACAGGTGGGGTCATATTGTACCCATTCCCAACAGCAGGGATACGACTAGAGAGGTACCTATGGGTGGTGTGTTGGTGAGCTGGGTGCATGTATATAAGTAGTGTATGGACACTACTTGCATCTGATGCACAGATATGAATGGGGCATTCCAGTTATGCTGGCATGTGCAGGTACATCAGCTGTTTTCCCAATATATCAGTCCTATCACCTTTGTGATCTGCAAGTGTTCAGCCAGACGACACCAGTATCCCCTACTACAGGCCCAAATAATGTGATGCATACCTGTATGTACAATTCCAAGGGTGTGTCCATTTCACAGTTACACATTATATACTGTATGTCTGGGGTACTTTTCCCTGTGTACTGCTTGTATATCTAGCCTAACAGCCATGCCATGTCATTCTTTCAGATGGTGACACATATTACCACAATACATTTACAATGGCTTACTGCTAACATGTGTTATAGTGGTGGGAATTGTCTTTGGCACTGCAGTTGTGAGGACTTGACCCTGTCAACAGCAGTAGTGGGCAATGGCCACCAGGTCATACCTCAACATGCATACATACTGATCACTCCCACACAATGTGAAACACACACCAACCTAACACACACATACCTGCATATTGTGCAAATGCTACAATCTGTCCTGCTACCTTGGGCACCTCTGGGCATCTGTGCTCCACGGGTATTATGCCTACACATACATGTTACTACATTTCAACATAGGACTTGGGGGGGGGCACACCTGACTGTTACTACTGTCTACATAGGATATGGGGGGCACACACGACTGTTTCTACATTGCTACACAGGATTGGGGGGTACACCTGACTGTTACTACATATCTACATAGGATTGTGGGGCACACCTGACTGTTACTACATGTCTATATAGGCTATGGGGGGGCACACGTGACTGTTTCTACGTTGCTACACAGGATTGGGGGGGGCACACCGGACACTTGTACAAATTTGCTATGACTGTACTGGTATGTCAGGTACACCATTTCGTTGTTTCCTAACCTGTCATGCTGACTAGAGGCATGTCAGTGTACTACAGGTCTTACTTTTGATTGACCTACATATTAGTTTCTGTCTTCCTACCCTTCAGAACTAACATCCCACTGCCTGACCTGGTGTAGTGGCCAGGGGGGGGGGTTACACATAGGCATCATTCAGTGGCCTTAGCACAGCCTTTATTTGTGTTTGTCTACACCTTTCCTGCTGGCTGTGACTGTTGTTGGGTATGTGAAACTCCCTGACTGGCATGTGTGTTTCATATGGACACACATGTGGCCCAGCACATTTCCTGCAGTGGGTTTTGTCACCATGTGTAGTACTGGCTACTGTAGTGACACCCATATTTGTTACAGATCTCATGCTGCCACTATAGGTGTCTACTATCTGCTGGCATCTCATTCAACCACCCAATTCCCTTGCATGCTCACATCCATACCATAGATACAGGTAACAACACATACTACTACATTCGGCAATTGGTAAGTTGAGTGACTTACCTTGTGGGTGTACCAGTATTGAGGGTGGTGCTGAAGGGCTGCCTATGTTGGATGCACATAGTACACTCCCTACACATGGTTGAGCACAGGTAGTGTCATGTTTGGCACCCTTTTTACTGTATATGCGAGTCAGAGAGATGTGTCATTCCCTGGGTCCCTCCTGTGTCAGTCTATGTGCTATGTGTTGCCTCTTTGCCAAGGTCATGGCATACTGGGCATGCCGTCATCTGCCTACTGGGGTAGGCTCCTCCTCTGAGTCACTCTGTGCCTGTGCAGGCCTTGGCATTGGTGGGGGGCTGTGTGGCCCTGCCCCGTGCTGTTTCTGCTGCAGCTGCAGAAACAGCTGCAGCAGGAACAGCACGTGGCCCTGCTCCATGCTGTTCCTGCTGCAGCTGTTTCTGCAGGATCATATTGTGTAGCATGGCACATATGATAACAATATGGGTACATGTAGCTAGTGAGTTCTGCAAGGCTCCACTGGATGTGTCCAGTCACTGGAACCGTGACTTGAGCATCCAAATACACGCTCTATTATGATTCTGGTCTGTGCATGTGCCTCATTATGGTGGCCTTGTTCAGGTGTGTGTGCATTTCTGATGGGTGTTATCAGCCATGGCTCCAGTGCGTAACCAGCATCCCCCACTAGGTGACCATAAGGGATATCCCCATTGGCAAATCTCCGGTACAGCTGCATCAGATGCCAGATGTGGGAATTGTGATAGCTTCCAGGGCAGCCAGCACACACATTCATTATAATGCCCTGGGCATTGCACACGACCTGGCAGTTGATGGAGGGAAGCCCTTGTGGTTGATGTAGATCCTACCCCACTCACCAAGTGGTGCTTTGATGTGTATGTGCGTGCAGTCTATAGCACCCACCACCTCAGGGTATTCTGCTATTTGTTGGAAGAGACGCATATTGCTGGCCAACACCTGTGTTGAGGAAGTGTACATGCTCACCAGCATGTGCTGACATGGCATCCAGGAACTGATGGAATACTCTGGATGCTGATGCCTGTGAGATCCCCATGATATCCCCAGTTGGGCTTTGGGAGGTACCTGTGGCTAATATACCTAGGCCTACACATACTTTGGTATCCACTGGGATGGGTTCCCCTCTGTTAGTTCTGTGTGTCAAGCATCGCCTGCACAGCTCAACAATTTGCTGTAGAAGGTCCCTATCCACCCTATAGCACTCCTCTATCTCCAGCTCATGTAGCCCCTGGTAGGTTACCCTGGGTCTGTACACCCTTCTCCATCTCACTGTGGGTTGTTTGGCAGCATTCCCATCCTCACCACCCTTAGCCTTTTCCGCATGTGGATGTCTGATAGCTGCTGCAGCCCCTATCATTCTGTTGTTTTTGCTTGTTAAAATTTCCCTGCTTCTATACACCGGTGGTGTAGAGTATATGGGAAAAAACAGAGGAAAAGGTGTTTGCATAGTTTATAGTAGTGTTATGGGCTGGGCTGGGCTGCTGCCTGTGTAATTTGCTGATTCTGATATGTTTCACCTGCCAGCTATGCTAGCTCTCCTAGATTACCTTCCTACTGCAGTTTTCCCTTCCCATTGCTTTCCTGTTTAAACCCAGAGGTGCACCGTACAAACACAGTGCTCAAATGAGCACAGAGCTGCTATTTCCTAGTTTACTTTTTTTTTCTTTTAAAACCCGGTGCGCAGCGCGCACACCCACTTAGGCAATGTAAAGAGTGCTAGGCAGCCTCAGACACACCCCCTTGCTTAGCTTTGCTAAGCTAAGTGCAAACCCAAGCCACAGGGCTCTAGTCTGCTTACAGTATGCCTAACCCCCCCCCATGATGTCAGCTAACTCCTAGCCTTGCACCAAGCTATTCCTGCTTTTACACTGTTGGGTGCTGACTAGCATGCAGGCGAAATCTGAGATTCAGTATCATTCTCCTCATTTGCATAGGATTGCCTGCTGATGCATAGTTACATGTCCCACACTGAGCCTCCCCCCTTAGCAACCACTATTCACTGGCCATGTTGTCTTCTGCCTTCCATTGAGTATAATGGCAAAATAGTGATTTTGATTAGAATGCTTATTTTAGGGGTTTTTTTCATATTTTTTGCCTGGTCCCATTTGCGCGCCGCTGCCCTACGCTTAAACAGCCGGGATCGGCTAAAAAATATATAAGTTGATTTTTGTATTTTTGCAACTGTTCTCCATGCCAATGGCCTTATATTTGGCCATTGGCATGCTTTCTACATAATATCCACCCTTTATTTGGAGCTGTCATGGCTCCATTTTGTAGTTTGCAGAAATGTATTCCGTTACTGGTGGAGTACATTTCTGCATATTACACTAGTCCTGCACAGCTGGCTTCCAGCTTCCTGGATCACAAATTCACCTCATTTGCATGGATTTCTCTTGCAAATGGGGTAATTTGCATACAGAGGCTGAGTCCGTGCAGGACTAGTGCAGGAACGCTCGTGCACGTCCCCACAGCTTATTCCTGCATCGCACGGCAGACATATTGCCTGCTGGAGCTCCTGCACTAGTCCTGCACACCATGCAGGGCTTGCTGAATCCGGGGGATAGTGTGTCTTGTTACAGAAGGAAAGGACAAGAAAGCAAACAAACATTAGTATCTGTCATTTTTTTCTAGTTTAAGTAAAGTTCTAGCATTTTTAATATGTAAGAAAATAGCCAGTTAAAGTTCCGCTTCCACTGTGCACATAATAAATACCCAGCCTTCAGTTTACTTTCAGTTTACCATCTTTGCACTAAACTCTCACATAGAGCTTAAAAACTGTAGGGTTTAGTTTTCCAAAATGAACATAAGTATGTTGGCATTCAGTCATTTTACAATAAATTGCTACTATACACTTTTGTAAGCCTACGTTAATAATAATAAAAGTGGTAACATGCCTATGTTTAGTTTGGAGAGTGTTTTTCCCAAATAAGTGCTATGCCTACTCTTAAAGTACATGTGCAAAATTATGTCACATCTTAAAAATAATAGCTGTTACATTCATGAGGTGATTGGATGCGATGGGACTATAAATTCTATGTCAACATATTAAAAAGTTGAAACTATTACAATGACGTGCATATCAGACTAAATGCATGCGGTATGTAACACTCATCAGTTTTAATCTTGTTGAATGCATTATACTAATGTGTGTATCAGACTAAATGCATGCTATATGTAACATCGGTCAGTTTTAATCCTCACCCAGCATATTCCGTGCATTTTTGCAACCCTGCATTAAAAAAATTAAAAAAACAATGAAATTATTCATGCCTTTCTCGGAGTGATGTTACAAAGTGAAAGAGACGTCTGACTTCAGTGTGTACTAAGATAATTTTTCCTGGATATGAAAAAACATTAGGATCTTTGAATATACTGAAAATTATTCAAGTTACATGTCATGCTGGAATTGAAATGCACATTATTTTTGTCTGTTTTTATTTTTTAATGGCCACATCTTGTGACTGTACCTCAAGAACTATTCTGGTGTACATTTTCATCTCTTGCCTCAAAGGTTAGTTTGCACATCAGCTACACAGCCATCTTTTGGGACAAAACTGAAGAATATCACTACAGTGAACCTTGCAGTACAGTCATGTGCCAGGTACATTCATCACTTAGTGCAAACAAGTGAATAAATGATTAAGTCATCACGTTCACTTGAAATGTACAGCATCCTTAGTGATATATAAAGTACTACACGAGCAAACATCCAACTTCTTTTCATACCATCTTAATATAAGGATAACAACGTATCACATCACAATATACCCTCTCCTATCACAATATACCCTCTCCTTAAACATGCACTGAAACAGACTCCATACCACTAGCCACTGTTTTTCCATCATGGCACTAAAATGATGGGAAGCACTGCCTGCTCACCTAAAAGGTATCTCAACTTTCAATAAATTCAAAAACAACTGAAAGATTTTCTGTACAGATAAGCCCACTGCAAATGCTTCCAAACATAAGGAATAACTCCAGTCACAAAAAATCCAGTCCTCATACTAACCACCAAATTATTCCTTTGTCTGCAACTCCTTTTCCTATAAATAGTCACTCACTAAATTAGTCTTTTATCCACAATTTTCTACACTTCCAACCTCCCTATGTATATTCATCTCTGTTCCCCTTCCTATCCTTTTCATACCTTTATTCAACCCCTACTATTTTTATACAGTTACTGTTAATATTGTAAATACTGTAAATATCCACACTTTTTTAAAATCACTGGAATATAGACCATGGCATTTTTCAGTGTCAAGTTGTTAGCTCAAATTGTCATGCAGTGTTGTTTCATTGTGGCTCTGTAACCTAATATGTGCATATTGTACTGTTGTTATATTCTTGCTTTTCTACTTCTCAGGCACAACCTGAAAATGGCCCACCTGAGTCAGCATTCAATCTGGGTTAACAAATAAATATAAATAAATGTTATTTCAACACTGGTAGTTAAGTGAAGATCAGCACTGTCTCACAGACAAGAACAGTCTTTTATGACCCACCTCGTGCCACAGAGAGACAAAGTCCTGACTGTGCCCCATATGACCCATGTTCGATTAGCAGTATGGGCACTGGAGGGGAGATTATTTTTTTTAATTCAAAGAAACCTTACAGCATTAAGTTGAGTAACAGGCTTCACAATTTCATTAAATATTTTACCACTGACATAATGCACTTGACATAGTTAAATCCTGCAAGTGGACATTCCCTCCTTTAAAACTAAAATCACAGACAACTCTAGGCACATGCAGTACGCTTGGCTGCAGGGGGCCCCACAGCTATCCTTGACTGTGTGAAAGCCCCACAAAAGTTGCTGCTTGTTGGGGGAAATAAGGAGAAAAAAATGAATTTTCTGATCACATGCTTTATCTGAAACAGAGTTCTGATATGACCCTGTTAGGAAAAGGATGGTAATTGGTGAATGAACACGAGCAAGGAAAGTGCTAGAGATAAGCAGACCAGAATAACCTATCTCAATGCTTACCTTGGATTTTAAGAAAAGCTGATTCTCCAAATCTTCAGGATGGTTTTCTGTTTCAGGGAGTTTTATAAGTACTGGCAGAACATCAGATACTAGAACTTTCAACTTCTTTGTTCATGTATTTTGAGCAAAGCCAAAAATAATAGCAGAATACTACTCAAAATCAGGAACACTTTTTAAATATTACTCTAATTCACTTAAAAAGTTAACACAATAATACCTTTTGTATGGCATGCATTTTCTGGACAGTAAGAAGTATGAAACTCTGATGTCTGTATGTATTAAATGTCTGTAATCCTGAATGATTTACCAGCAAGTCAACCTTTTTATGAGTGACAGAGAAAAATTATTAGGCAAAATTAGGAATGTTTGCTAAAGTCAGGGACAGTGATAGGTGAGCATTATTGTTTGGTAAATGCTATACAACAGTCACTGATCTGGTGTGGCAGTACTAGTGTTGCACAATGTACTGCTATTTGCTGAAATCAGTGTAAAATAAGTATTGATGTGGCTTTTGCTTGTGTGTATGTGTGTGTGTGTAGGCATCTGAAAAATATCACTGATTTTTATCTGTGCACACTCAATAATGCCTGCCATATACATAATGCTTCTGGCTAGCACTAAAAAACAATACAGTTAACAAGTAATTAAATTTAAAAAGCAGGACATAAAGTATATTACAGGATATTCAGACAATTAGACCTTCTATGGGTCTGGTGGTCCCCAGACCCCAGACTGTGTAAATGGATTCTGACATGGAATTAGTGGTGGCTTCTGCTCTTAACCCCACCATTTTAAAACCAGCCCTTCTCAGAGCTGTGTACAGAAGGTTGCTGTAGGTTGTGAGGTGGACTAGGGATCATGTGGTCATACATTTTCATCACAATAAAACCTTACAGGTGTGCACAGGAGGTCTTTATAGCTTGTGTTGCAGTTGGAGACAGTGTGGTCACTGCAACTTTTATTTTTCTCATAGACCTTGGAGGTCTACAAAGAAGGTAATTATAGCTAGTGTATAGAGCAGTGTACTGTCTAGGAGCAACAAAATGGAATACATTGCTATAATCATTATGTTTTCACTTTCCTCACAATCACACATCAGCCATGCAAACAGGTGGTTGCCTTAGACAGGATAGGGCTGAAGAGTTTGGGGGCATGTTTCATACATGTATGACAGCAATCACTTGAAATACAGGACTGTGACCATTTGTACCTCTGCTTTCATCCCAATCTAGCACAGGAGGGGTGCAGAGGCAGTGGTTGTTGGGGGGGGGGGGGGGGAATGGCAGGCAGGCAGTATTCCTTTCCAGATAAAATTTTTATATTCTCACAAACAATTGTCATGTTTGTTTATTGTGAACTGCTATTTATCAGCTTTGAACATTAAGCCTTAGGCACAACTTATGTCTTCTTTAAAAGAAAAAAAAATAAGACTGACATTCTTTTATTTCTCATGACTTTTGTTCAGATCGCCACTGGATTAAAAGGTTGAGAAAATGCTCTAAAATGCACCACAGAGTATCTATAACCCCATGGCTTCAGGGAGCCCTGACTTATTTGAGTTATTTCTTAAATGGTTATTACTGTGATGTCTTAGCCAGGTAAAGGTGCAAGGAAGCCTAATGTTGAACAGCAACACTGAACTTTTTCCTTATTCATATTTTCAAGTCATCATTGGATGAAAAGTTTGTGTAAAAAACAAACTTTAAAATGCACATCAAAGTATATAGGAAATCCTGGCATCTTGAAAATGCTGAAGAGTAAGACAAAATGTGAGAAAAAAAAGAAAAAATAACGTGCATGATGTGGGAAGTGTGGGATGGGGTGGGGGTATGGGGGGGGAGGGCAGTAGTCCAGTCCTGTACATAGAGTTGTTGCCATGTATCACATTGATGATAAGGCCTAAGAAATAACCTGTTATAGAAAACTAAATGCCCGTTACTGTGAATGTCCCTCTGTGAGATGAGCCAATATGGTGTGGTACTGTAAATGTCCCTCTGTGAGATGAGCTAATATGGTGTGGGGTGCATAGTCCTTTTGTAATGTAAGAGCTTTGTAGCCACAGGTCAGTCTTTGTATACTACTCCTAAAACTAAAAGATTGCTTAGGACTCGTGGCAGTAGCAGGCTGGTACATAGAGTGGAAGTGTCCAGGAGGCCCCAACTTGACACTTGCTGGGAGCCCCCAAATGCTAACACTAGCCCTGGTAAAAAGGAATCCTGGTTTTAGACTGTGTCTCCCCCTTCACCAGTCTGTTGACGACACACCAACCACTGGACTTCAAGGTCTAGATCTAGTTTCATCTGAATGCACATTTATTGTACAACAAGCTCACCAAATTTCATGCAAGACTAATACAGTGTAAATCCACATATTCTTGCCATTTCTGAAAAAACAGCTGAAGCCTTATACCCTAAACTTGGATCTAAAATCATCAAATTATAATGCATCTATCACAACAAATAGTAATTTTTAAAACAACATCAAAAAACAACTAAATAAAATAACAAAACTGCACGGCTGAGCAATGAAACCAATTAGGCCAGGATAAAATAAAACCAGCACTTTAGCGTAAAACAATATTTAATCTCAGCTTTCGTCAATACAGACTTCATCAGAAATATAAAACATACTGAATGACACAGCATATAAATACTCCAAAAACAGTTAAGTTCAATTAAAATCAGTTAAACCACAGTTCATTTGTGCCAGCAGAATGACTAGTGATGATTAACAGTTACAAACTGAGTTTTTATATATTAAACATTTATTTTTGGAACGTGGTTATGATGAAAAATTGTTGGATGACCAAATACAGTATGTTTGGAATGGTAGGGAGGATAGGTATCCACCCATCATTATCAATGCTCTTGTTGTAGCCCCAAGGAACAAATCACGTGGTGATATTCATTTGAGGTTTAATTTACCTATATCTAGTGGCGCTTCAGATATTGGGAAAATAATATTTGATAATTGGAAAATAGTTAAGGGTAATCGTGATTTGTTCAATATTGTGGGGGAGCATCCGAGCTTTGTATATAAGAAAGACTCCAATTTAAAGAGCTATTTGGAGAGAGGAAGGGACAAGTTTGTGGTTGATACTATTATTCCAAGTGTAAATAAGGGAATGCACAAATGTCTCACATGTAATATGTGTAGATATATTTTGGAGGGGCCATTCATTTATTTAACCCATCTCCCATATACTATACCTGTTTCTAGCTATTTTTCATGTAAAAGTGTGGGGGTGATATACATTGCTGTTTGCAGTTCATGTTCTTCTTTCTATATTGGTATGACTACTAGACGTTTATTGACAATTTTAAGAAGTTTTTGTTCTCTATTTTAGAAGAAGGTCATTTAAATTTGAAAGGTGGCAATTTTAAGAATTGTTTAGAACAGAGAGAAACCAGGTGGCAGATTCAACTAAAAGCTGACCAGCCTCCAGGTTTGAATGATGCAACTAACATTAAATGCTTCTTAAAAGATCGCAGGGTGTATGTCAACAAAACTAGTTTAAACTATCTAATGTGCTATTCCTTTAAGTGTTTTGTATCTAATAATTGTGGTTTAATTGATTTTAATTGACCTTAATTGTTTTTGGAGTATTTATATGCTGTGTCATTCAGTATGTTTTATATTTCTGATGAAGTCTGTATTGACGAAAGCGGAGATTAAATATTGTTTTACGCTAAAGTGCTGGTTTTATTTTATTCTAGCCTAATTGGTTTCATTGCTCAGCCATGCAGTTTTGTCATTTTAAATAGTAATTTTTATCCAACTCTTTAAATTTTCTTAATCCTATTCAATTACCAGTCTTAAAATATAAGAAAATGGTAGTAGTTATGATTAATGGTATAGAAAGAAAATGGTCAAAGTACTTTACATTTATTTTAAACCAGAAAATATTTTAAAAGATTTAAATATTGCCTTGCCTTGGACTAAAGACTATGATATAGATGTGTCTGTATTGTGTGAATGTAATATTCCATAGATCACACTGTCTACAAATAAGATCATAAATGGCTATTTAGCTCTTGACTAACATCAATTCAAGGTTAGTAGCATATTACAGATATTAATCCAGTTTCATATTAAACGGCTTCCTTCACACTAGTACCTTCCCTGACACAGTAAATGATCATCTTCCTACATGTGTCACGTGTAACTAAATTCCTAATTATACATTTAGGTCAATAAATTACTCAAAGAATATAAATGAACAATGGAACTTTGTTTGAAATGTTGCCTCTCACAGATGATGGCAGGCATGTACTTTAAGAGTATTCTAATGAACCTAGTAAGATAGATATCCTCCAGTCAGGGGAATTTAAAATGTAGATCAATGTTACTGAGCCCCATCCAGCAAACCAGTAGTGATCTTGAGTAAACCTTTATTAAGCATTGTCTCCAGTTCATGTTTTTTTTGGAGCTCAACAAAGCTTGGATTCTTAGCCTGCATTTCAGAAGTGTTTTACTTATATCCAGTGCCATCTAGGCAAAGTTTATTACCTTTGACTGCTAAACCACACTTGCTTAAGTTATTTTGAATAATTGCTCCTGTTTTCCTGCTTTGCATTGCTCTTCCTCTCACTGTTTCTGCAATAAGACTGTCTTGAAATCACCTTAAGCAAGGAATTTCCAGCTAGCTGTTTAATTGATTTGTGGTAGCATTGCACTTGTTCATAACTTCATAGTAGATTATTAGGCAAAAGGATTAAGAGATCTTTTAGGCCTAGCCAATATAATCTGATCTTACCCAATCTATGGCCCCTAGTAACAAGATGTCATGGGTTTGTGCCTATGTCTTGAGTATATTACAGATTTCCCCTGTTCATAATGGACATGGCACTACTCCAGATGTGAATTTGTGATTCTCCATCCGTTGATCCAAATTGCATTTGAAGATTTAGTAGAATTCAGTATTATGTAAACATTAAAATTAATAGAATTTAGTACTTTTTAGCATAGTCTGCCCCAATAAAGCACCCTTATTAGTCTGCACCAACAAAGAACTCTTAATAGTCTTCTAACCCCAATACACCCCCCCCCTTGTAGCTCACCAATCCAAGGACTGGACAGTATAGACTTGCAATTTCCTAACGTCTCTGTAACCAGCTTGGTTGATATGGGCATCTTGAGACAATATAGCAGTTGTCTCATGTTTACTAATAACTACTTAATCCTTAAAGACGCAGCCATGAAACTGTAGCAGACCACTTGGCAATTAAGCCATGATAAAGGACAGATTGTCATTGAAGGGATGAAAATTAAAAGGGGGATATTCCAGGGTGACTCTTTGTCACCGCTGCTATTCTGCCTTGCCCTTAACCCATTAAGCTGTTTACTTAACAGCTTAGGCCTTGGCTATAATTTGGCTCCTAGAAAACAACAAAGTGCAAAGACTTCCCATCTTCTCTTTGTTGATGATTTAAAGCTGTATAGCTCATCAGATAAGGAACTGAAAGAACAACTGCAAGTTGTCAAAACTTTTTCAGATGATATAAGAATGTCGTTTGGTCTTGATAAATGTGTAAAAGTAACCTTTAAAGCAGGAAAACTGCAGCACCAAGAAAACATCAGTTTGGGGCAAAACTGTGATATAAAAGAACTTGACCAAGATGGAGTGTATAAATATTTGGGAACTGAAGGATCAACAATAAAACATGAACAAATGTTAATAAAACTTGGTAAGGAATACTTTAAAAGACTTAGATTAATCCTGAAAACAGCATTGACATCTAGGAACAAAATTCAAGTTATAAAACAATTTGTTCTTCCTGTTCTAACTTCAGTTTTGGAGTGATTGACTGGCCCCAAAACATGTTGGATAGATTAGACAGGAAAACAAGAAGGATGCTTCATGTTTACCAAATGATTTATAAAAAATCAGTACATATCAAGCTTATATATTCTCCATTCCAAAGGAGGTATGGGCCTCCTTAAAACTGATTACATGTATAGATCTACAATCATGGGACTGCACACATATCCAAACATAGTGAAAGTTTTGAAACATGAGGAGAATAAATCTAAGATGACTTCCCTGCTTAGTCTGGCAGAAGCATATCAGCATCAAGCAAGAATGGAAATCAAACCACAAGTAGAGAAAAGTCAGGCAGCAACTGAATGTGCCAAAAAAAAAAAACAAAAGAAAGACAGAATATAAGGTGAAGGACTAGATGAGAAGGCAAGATATGTGGAAAATGCATAAAATAGTTGCAAGTATAGAAAACTTAGGGAAGAACCTCATGTTGATCAGGAACAAACACAGGAATGGTTAAGGAGAGGCGAATTCAAACCAAGAGATGAAAGGTTAATATTGGAGGCACAAGACAGTAGGCTACATACACATTGGTTTACAAAAGTCCATTGAACATGTGGGAGAAACAGACAAATGTAGGTTTTATAAAACAGAATTGGAAGGAGTCGCACATCCCATTGCTGGTTGTGTCATACTGATGGCAGAAGGACTGTATACTGAAAGTCATAATAATGTGGCAAGACTATTGTGCTGGGGATTGGGCAAACATTATGGTACTGAAGTGGCTGAAAAACACTGGAAACATGAGCCACAAAGCATCATAGAAAATGATGAAGTCTAAGTCACATGGGATCATCCCTTACCAACAGTTCAAAAGATAGATGCTAGAAAACCAGATATAGTTGTCCATGAAAAGAAGACAAAAGTAGCATTGATCATTGAAATCGCCATACCCAGTGACTACAGTGGCTTGTGCACAGAAAGACACAAAGTCTTAAAATATCATTTTTTGCAAGCAGAAATGAGACCAATTTGTAAGAAAGATACCCATATAGTTCCAATGGTAGTAATAGCAAAGAGTCTTATAAAAAAGAATCTGCAGTCATATTTAGATACGTTATAATACGTGTAACTAACTGTACGAACTGCAGAAGGAGTCATTACTGAGTACATTGCGGTTGCTGCAAAGAGCACTTCTGGCTGACATCAAAGAGTGAAACAATACTAATTTCATGAACTTAAATCGTACTTTGACTTCCGAATGGGGTCCATTCCCGTCATGGTGTTGGAAACCCAAAAGATTTGGAGAAATTAAAAAGGCAGGGTGTGAATGGAGAGATGATAAGTCAGCAACAAAAGAGAGTAGTATTGCTGAAATTGAATTCATCCTCAAGTCTTTGTGAGTACCTTCATGAAGTGGACCCTATTTTTTACAAAATCTCACCAAGACAACACTGATATATAGACTGTATTTATATAGCATATATCATGGACAGAAGTAGGTTAAAAAATAAACAGAGAGACAAAAACTCATAAAGTGCCAGGATTTGCAGGCAGAAATGAGGGTAATGTGGAAGAAAGCTACCCAGAGAGTTCTACTAATAGTAGGAGCAACAGGTCTTATAAAAAGATTTTATAACTGTACTTAGATATGTTACCCATACATGTAACTCTGTATGAATTGCAGAAGGAGTCATTAGTGGGCACATTGCAGGTGCTGCAAAGAGTACTTCTGGCTAACATCAAAGACTGAAACAATATTCATTTGATGAACTTTAATTATACCTTGACTTAGGAATGGAGTCCATTCACATCATAGTATTAGAAACTTGGAGAAATTAAAAAAGCAGACACAGTATGCAAGAAGTGTACTTACACAATGACAGTGGAGACTAAACTCTAACATACAAACATACACCGAGTTGTTGAAAACACACATACAGCACCCACCACACATACCACACAACATACACATAGACTAACATATTCTGAGGCACTTAAAAGCAATCTTCCTAAACAAGAAAGGTTGCCTAGACCACCCATTGTCAAAGTTATGCCTCAACAAACTCAAAGGCCCTCATAAAGAACAATACATAACACCACACATATTGTCACGCAGAGTGGAGCCATAAAAACGAATCCCCTAAGACAAGCAAACACACTTCCCAGGACTCTTATCATAATGGACTCCATCGTAAGATATACTGATGCCCCTCTAATCAGGCTGTATAAGGAGAAGATAACTGCTAGTTGCTTATCTGGAGCCAGAATCTGCCAAATCACACATGCACTCAAGTCATTTTGCCATGGGTATCATTATGATTCCATGATAGTCCACGTAGGTGTAAATGACCTGAGAGGTACCTACCTGGAATATATGAAGACAGACATTATGGAGCTTTCAGACTATGTGTCTCAGGCTGGTATATACCTAGCGCTGATCAACATATTACCATCACCAAGGATGATGCCACAATATCAGCAAAAAATGACTGATTTCATCAACTGTCTTTATGGTGTCATTCTAAGGAGATCCAATATTTATCAGCTTAGGAGAACATGGTTAACAGACCACTTTGCTTTGCCAAGAATTGTCTGCACCTATCTCCTCTAGGCATTCTAATACTGGCTAAAACATTATCCACTCCATAGTGCCTTTTTAGGCAATTGACAAACCTACCAACAGAGCAAACTCAGCTCAGCTGAACCTCAAGGTGTTAGTGCTGAATGCCAAGAGCCTAAACAAAAAATTACACTTCCTCCAAGCCCTCCTTACACTTGAGAATATAGACATCTGTGCAGCTACTGAGACATATTCAAAGCAGAAGAGAGTACCTGGCAGTGCAAGGTTTCAGTGCCTTCAACACTTTTAGACTAGTAACTGCACAGACAAGGGCTAAATGTGGAGGTGTCTCAATATACATCAATAACAAGCATGCCTCTAAGGTGGTCAGACAGGATGATGTGCTCGAGCTCCTCTGCAAGCAGATCACCATAGATGAAATCCCATACCATATTCTAGCCAACTTTATGTTACTCTATATGTCCCGGGATGCTCAAAATGCATACTTTGACGTACTCCAGACACTTACCATCTAAGTTAACACCTTACTCATGGGAGACTATAAATGTCCTTCTGTAGACTGGGAATATTAAACAGCCTCAGATCTACAGGCACAAAGATTCCTGGACTTTGTAAATACAAATACCCTTGACCAAACAGTGAATATGCCCACAAGAGGCTCCAGCATACTGGACCTTGTGCTCACAGGTATGGAGAATGCTGCACTCCCCACCCCCCCCAATGGCTCATCGTTAAAGCTGCCTCCTTTTCAATCAAAATCAGCTCCATAATCTCTTTAAATGCAATAACAGTTAGGAGCTAAGTACCTTTTATTAGTAGATTGTTTGTCAAAATTCAGGGCTCCACAGAACACAGCAGCCTACCATAGGATCATAGGATCATAGGAAGTTACTAGGGTATTGGCCCTGAGGCCCTTACAAGCCTAGCCAAGAATTTAGCCCATGTTCTGACAAGTCAGCACTCGATGCCCCTGTCCAACAGGGACACAGGTGGAATCCCAGGGGGTGTATTTTCTCTTCTACCCACAGTTATCCAGGTTGCGCTTAAAAAGGGTTAATGAGGTACTCTGCTTGACATGGAGAGGGAGTCTATTCCACAGCAGTGGGAGTCTCTGGGACACAAATCTCTCCCGCCAGCAAGACCAATTGATGTCACAGTCCAGGTTGAGGTCATGCATACAGGTTACTCAAGTGGAGCTTGACTTGCGGATATACAGCAGTCCCATCAAGGCAGGGTCTGAGATTGCTTTGTATGCCAGACAGTGGTCACGTCTAAGAAGTCTGTATGAGACTGAGTAGAGGGAATGAGTTTTTTGCCTATCTGTGTAGGGTAGATGTTTGAGGCCCTGGATCCTCCTGGTGAGGAACCTCTGTGGTCTCTTCAGCTGCTGCATGTGCTTTGCGAGGTACATGCCGAAAGGGGCATTGTTCTCAATAACAGGTCTTATAACGGAAGAATACAGGGATGTTATGACCTCCTTGTCCCTGGATGAGAGACCCTTACTAATGAGGTGGGCAATGTAGAAAGCTTTCTGTACAACTGAGGCAATATGGTGGTCAAAAATCAGTTTGCTATCAGCCTAGGTGCCCAGGTCCCTCACGACTGATTGCGTGCATAGGACCTTGTTATTAATGTGATAATTTGTGGGGATGTCACTCTTCCCCAAAGGGGATGATGATGCATTTTTTGGTATTCAGTTTGAGGCCATGTTTCTGGCACCACTCATTTGTTTGGGTGAGGCCCTCTTGGAGGATGTTCACATCACTAGGGGAATTGATGACAGCGCCCAGCTTGCAGTCATCTGCAAACTTGGTCAGCCTATGTTGAATTGTTCTCAGAAACTCTGTACAGCCATGTCAATGGCTGCAGATAGGCTGCTACCAGAATTAAACCAGGACTAGCTGTAGAAACAAACAAATCCCAAATTAAACAGGATATACAACAAAAGAGAACAAATTGGCAAAAATTAGGAAAGGTAATTCCCATAAAGATAAAAACTCTCTAATCAAACTAAATAGGCAACTAAGAGGGCTACTTAGATCAAGCAAAGCCAACTCTGAGGTTAAGGTAGCCAACCTGGTGAAAGACAACAATTAGACCTTATTTAGCTATGTCAGAAACCTCAAGGGCAGCAGATAACAATATGCTGAACTAGTGGTTAATGGTGCCACAGTCACCAAATCTGCGATATAGCCAACCTGTTAGCAGACAAATTCAGTTCCAACTTTACACCACCCCAACCATCCCCCCAAAAATATGCTCAAATATAACTCCTCCTTCTATAACTATTGAGCATGTACTGGCTGCACTCACTATAGCCAAGAACACTGCCTCTGTATCCCTTAATAACATCTCAGGATGCTTCCTGAGCAGTTTAGAATATGACTTATCAGGACCCTATCAGGAACCCTGAAGTCATTATTTAACTATAGTCTTAAAACATGCATTGTGACACATGACTGGAGGACTGCAATGGTCATCCCCCTTCATAAGGGAGGACCCTCAATAAATCCTGGAAACTACAGACCCATTAGTCTGACTAGTCTTATTTGCAACGCCATGGATAGAATTTTCATAGGAAATTATTAACAAAACCATTGGGGACCTCCAGACACTGGATCCATCCCAGATTGGCTTTGTCAAAGGAAGGTGATGCTTACTGAATCTGGAGGACTTCTTTGCAAAGGTCACTAAAGCAATGGATGAGGAGAAATGGTGCATAGTGTCTGCCTAGATATGGCTAAAGCTTTGATACAATACCCCACTCAGGCATTGTAAACAAATTTACAGAACTAGGTATAAACCCTTTTATAACCAACTAGATAGCTAGCTGGCTCACTGATAGGACCCAGGAGGTTAGAATTGGTGAGGCCACCTCCATAAAGACACTGATCACCAGTGGAGTCCCCCCAGGGCTCTGTGCCAGACCCACATCTCTTTGGCATATATCTCTCGACTATCAAAGTCAATGTCAAAAGCCTCTGGCTAACCAAGTTTGCAGATGATTGCACACTGGGAGCAGTCATTGACTCTTCCCAAGATGAGAACACCCTTCAGGAAAGTCTAACATGGACAAACTCTTGGTGCAAAAATCATGGCTTTAAATGCAATACCAAGAAATACATTATAGTGCCTTTTGGGAAGTCAGTCACCCCAGGTAACACCCCTAAAAGTTGATTCACTAGTCAGGATCTGGGAACTCATGTAGATAGTAACATAATCTTCAAGCAACATGTATCCAAGGTAGAAAATCATTCTATGTTGCTCAGCTTATAAGCAAAAGCATTGCATCTAGATCCAGAGAGGTCATCATACCACTGTACTCATCCATCATCAGACCCATCACAGAGTATAATCTCTCCTTCAGTATGCCCCTGACCAGGCATATGGAACAAATGGAACATCCACAGAAGTTCCTTACAAAAATAATACATGGGGTAAGCACAACGTCCTACACTGACCACCTCAAGGCCCTGTCTTTTTACTTGGTTTTATCATACAGACTTCTGAGAGGTGATCATTGCCTGGCATACAAGGCATCCCTGGACCCTGTTTTGATGAAAGTTTCTCACTTCTACAAAACAAACAGCATCAGAACTACTAGACTGAAAGAGCTAAATTTTGCTTGCGGCATAAATAGGACATGTTGAAGAGACAGATATGTTTTTCAGAGAATTCCTATTGTCTGGAACAGGCTCCCCAGAGTTCCTCTATCCCTGTTTAAGCGCAACTTGGACCAATGGATAGGTAATCAAAAATTCATCCTTGGTATGGCACTTATGTATCTGATGGACAGAGGCAATCAGTAAATCACCCCTATATAAATCAAATTTGTTGGTCAAATTTGGGTTGCATGGCTGGGTGTATAAGGGCCCTAGTGGTTGTCAGCCTCGTATACACCTATGAGCATATGAACCTATGAACCAATGACAGTTAAATCAAAATCTTATCCTGGTCTAATAGTGATGGTAAGCCACTAATTACAGAGAGAAAAAGAGAGAGTAAGAGAGAGAGAGAGAGAGAGAGACACAGCATGGCAATGTAAGTAAAATATGGAAGGTGTAACTGCAAGAAAAAGCTGTAGGCAAATGTATAATAAGTGACATCTACTAATTTGCAACATTTGAAAAATTGATGCTCTTCATTTGATCACTGTTGTAGTAGCCTTTATGGGTTGTATCCCAGCTGCCAGCTTCCAAAGCTTTTAGGGCACCTTCATGTGTCCAAACCACTAGTCAGCTTAAGCTGAGCTAATAAGAGCACAGGTCGGGATGCCAAACTTTTCAGTGCGCTCCTGGCACCAATAACAGCATTCCTCTGCATGCTTTCAATGATCAACTGTTAGCTAACTCTGCTCCATTGCTGGGAAGGTATGTTCCCTTTGGGGAAAAAACTTATACTTTTCTTTTTAGTCCTTACCACTGACTAGGGGTTAGAAATGTCCTTTGTGGCTGTTGTAGTGCTCTTGGTGGACAAGGGACAGCCACTCTTGTTGGTCTTGAGAAAAGGGGCAGGGAATGTAATTCTGCTTAGTTAGAATTCCATGGGAGGTTTTTACTGTGAAATAGGGTCTGTTTCTTCAGTTTTTCCTGCCAAAATGAAACAAAAACTTAAACGTATGTCTTCTCCTGCCTTGGTTACCCTGGACAGGAGTAATTTATTGGGCTTAGCCCGGGGTTAAGTGCAGATTCTTGACCTTTCTGGTATGTCTGTTTCTTGTAAAAGAAAAAGGGATTCTCCATTTATTAAAGGTATTCAAGATTCTAAACCACAGAATTATTCTAAAAACACAGATTATGTGTTATCTTCACAGAATTCCATTTCAGATTCTGAGGAAAGTATGACTTCAGTCAGTAATTCTGAAACTGTTTATAGAATGAATCAGTTGTCTAAGTGGGAAAACAGTGGTGTTTGTCAGTCCCTCAGCAGTATTATGATTTGTTATAAATTACATTTTCAGAAACTATCCCTATTCCTCCAGTTCTGTCAGCTTTGAAGGATATTTTTGTCATACCCTGCAATTTCCCTGACAAACAACCTACTGCCACAAGAAAGCAGGTAGACTTTCTGAAGTGCCTCAGTCTTTTAAGTTTTTATACACTCATTCTAGATCTGACACAGTGGTACAGGATATGTACGAGGGTAGTGTGATATTGGTGAGGACTGCGGTGGGAGTGACAGATATGTTTAAGGTGGAGGTGGGATTACATCAAGGATCAGCTCTGAGCCCTTTCTTATTTGCAGTGGTGATGGACAGGTTGACAGATGAGATCAGACAGGAGGCCTCGTGGACTATGATGTTTGCAGATGACATTGTGATATGTAGTGAGAGTAGGGACCAGGTTGAGGAGACCCTGATGAGATGGAGATATGCTTTAGAGAGGAGAGGAATGAAGGTCAGCAGGGCTAAAACAGAATATATGTGTGTAAATGAGAGGGAGGATAGAGGAATGGTGAGGATGCAGGGAGTAGAGCTGGTAAAGGTGGATGAGTTTAAGTACTTGGGATCAACAGTTCAGAGTAATGGTGAATGTGGAAGAGAGGTGAAGAAGAGAGTACAGGCAGGATGGAGTGGGTGGAGAAGAGTGTCAGGAGTAATTTGTGACAGACAAGTACCAGTAAGAGTGAACGGGAAGGTCTACAAGAGGGTAGTGAGACCAGCTATGTTATATGGGTTGGAGACAGTGGCATTGACAAAAAGGCAGGAGTCAGAGCTGGATGTGGCAGAGTTAAAGATGTTAAGATTTGCACTGGGTGTGACTAGGATGGACAGGATTAGGAATCAGTATATTAGAGGGTCTGCTCAGGTTGGACAGTTTGGAGACAAATCAAGAGAGGCGAGATTGCGTTGGTTTGGACATGTGCTGAGGAGGGATGCTGGGTATATTGGGAAAAGGATGCTAAGGATGGAGCTGCCAGGTATGGATGTGGTAAGAGAGGACATGCAGGCGGTTGGTGTGAAAGAGCATGATGCAGAGGACAGGAAGAAATAGAAACAGATGATCCACTGTGGCAACCCCTAATGGGAACAGCCGAAAGAAGATGATGATTCTAGATCTGACACAGTTTTAGTGAAATCAGCTGCTGCTAAACATATGGTTAATTCTAATGCATCTTCTGACAAGGATGGAAAGTTTTCATAATATGAGAAAATTATATTCTTCTGCAGCACTTGTTTTTAGAATTCTCAACTGTCAAGCTCATATGTTGAAGTTTATGCTTGCCTCTTTTAAGAATATGAGGAACATTTGACATCAGTTTCCACTTATAAGTTAAAATCTGCTTTGTGCAGCTTGGTGTCCTGTGTGTCTCAAGTGACTACCCACTGTCCTAGCCATACTTATGATTTTGCTAACCCCACTGGAACTTTTATGAGAAAATTTGCCTTGCTGCTTTCTCAAAAACCTTCTAGAGGATGTTGAACGTGAGAGTTTGAATTCTCCCTTGTAGAGAGAATTAGTTTAGACCGTCTGCTGCAGAGGTCATGAAAAAGTGTGACGACAGAGAGAAAATCTAATTCAAGACATCTATAAGATTTTTCACCCCTCCTTCTCTAAGTTTGCCAAGGGATTCAGTGTTCCTTCAACAACTTTCTTTAAACAGCAAAATAAACAGGCCCGACTAACTGCTGGAAAGGCAATGGCCGAACAGTTCCAGAGGAAAAAAAAAAAAGAAAGCAGCCCCCCCCCAGAACAAAGGACAGTGTAATAAATCTGAGTGACCACATGAAGGGTTTCCAACCCTTCTCTCACTCTAACAGTCCTTTAATCCTTCCAGAAAGTCTGGACCTCCATTTCTCTCTTTGGCAGCAGATTGTCTCAGACACATGGGTTCTGAGAGTAATCCATCAATGCTAAATATAACAGTTTCTGAATCAGTTTGTGATAGTTAACAAGTTTATATTGCTGTCTCCTCACCACGTTACCCCTTCAAAGTCAAAGTAAACTTTATTGTCATTTAGCCTACACAAGTGCAGTCTAAATGAAATTGTGTAGATCAGGCTCAAATTGAGAAGACTTATACATTGTTTACTATCAATATGTCAAACGGCAAAATAAATTCCATCCAACATATCAAAAACAAACCTCGAAAGTCAAAACACAGAACAAGTCATAATGTCGAATCAGCTGAACGAATTCAGCAGATTCAACATTGTTTCTGAAGACATCACATAATGTCCATATAGGAGCTCACGTAAAGTAATCTCCTATACTTAACATCATGTCTTTGCAGGGGGACAAGCCCCCCTCCACCCCCCCGTGGGCTGTCTGCCCCCTCCCCCACACCCACTGTTAACTATATATTCCAAATCTGAGATCGCACTACAGTGAGGAAAGGGATGAATTTCCCTAACCGCACTGTACCACGATCTCTGTACAGTTCTTCAAATTTATATTAGCGAATGCACTGTCGAACATTGAGATGTTCAACCATATGAAAATTCGAAAATCTGTATTTCGAATTTTTCATCTGACTGCATCTCATCTCAAGATTATAATAGTATACCCATATACATACATACAGTAACACATACAAACAACATATATTCATTGTTTCACATTAGACAGGTTATTCTACTACATATTATCACAGTTTACCTTATCTATATTTTTACCTTATCTATAATTTTCAGCAGCTGAAATTCCTTATTCTCCATTTGCGTTTCTAGTGATTTTAGAATTAAAGGATGCATATCATCACATCTTTATAGATCCAGACTCCTGATGTTTCTTAAGGTCTTCTGTGTCAGGATCACATTATCAGTTCTCTGCATTACCCTTTGGTATATCCATATTTAGACAACTTGCTTATATTTGCAGTCTTTTTCAGTGTCAGAAATCACTCATTTGCCTGAGGTATCTCCTAAACAGGCTAGGATTCTGAGAGGAATTTACAGAAGTCTTGCCTGACACCTTACAGGATTGTTTATTTTTTGGGGGGGTGTCACCTTGTCACCACAGATCAAAGCTCTGTTCTTCTAAAGGAAGAAATAGATCTGTATTTACATCTTTCCCTGATTTTTTCACTCAGGCTACCATCTCAGCAAGAGATTGCCTCATGATTCTGGGTCTCATGGCATCTACGATACTCATTATACCTATTCCAAGACTCCACAAGAGAAAAATTTCAATGGTATCGGAAATCTTTTTGGTCCCAGCACCAACATCCCCAGACATTTTAAATTCTAGTTTTGTGATTTTTGTAAATGGAGATTTTTCTGGTGGAGACACCAAATTTCTCAAAATTCAGATTTCCCATTCTCCCCCCTGCTCCAGCACAATCAGTCATTAGAGATGCCTCAGACTTTGCTTAGGACGCAGTGTCTGTAGGATAAAAGTGCATGGTCTTTTGAAGAAGAAAGATAAACAAAAACACATAACAATAAAAGACATGTTAGCTCATATTAATGTCTCAGTTCTCTCAACCATTTGTGGTCTCTGGGATTTCATCAAGTGTTTATAGACAACAACTCAATGATGTGGTAGCCTGGCTTATAGCTTTTCAATACAATCTTACTCTATAAGCATCTTACATACAGTGAAAGCAAAACTGCATGTGAGACAAAGTCCCATACCGTTTCCTACCAAGCTACAGCTATAGCTATAGTCACCCTCTATGCCCCTGGAATACCATAACTTGTACATAAACCAACTGGAGTTACTCACCATTAAACTAAATACCCTATTTATGGGAGACTTTTAACTACTCTTCTATAGACTGGGAAACATACACTGCCTCATACTCACAGGCACAGCTATTCTTGGTCTTTACTACCAGATAGTGTAGACACCCACCAGAGGTTCAAGCATACTGGACCTGGTACTCACCAATATAGCAGAGATATGCACCTATCTGCCCCCCTATGTCACATCCTCATTGGTAAGGTCAGACCAAAAAGCTGTCTTCCATAACCCCAGCAAACCCTGTAACAATTAAGAACTATTCCAAAGTAAACTATATGCTAGTATATGATACTTTGTCAAAATTCAATGCCTCTATCAACCCTAAGTTCACAGCCTATGCATAATTGTTCATGAAGACCCTTGTACAACCATGTAAATGACTGTATAGAGGCTGCTGTACCTACTAGAAGTAAGTCCAAAACAAATTCTAAAATAAACCACATTGGTGGAATCTTAACCCTAATATTGTGTATAACAAAAGGAAAGAAGTCATGGCTAAAAATCAGAAAGAGCAACTCTCATAATGATAGGAGCTCTCTAATTAAACTAAACAGGAAACTAAGAGGACTAATTAAGTCCAACAAGGTCAATTATAAGGTCAAGATAGCCTCACAGGCTAAAGACAGCCACATGACCTTCTACAGCTATGTACAAAACCTCAAAGGCAGCACACATCAGTGTGTCGAACTGGTGGTCAATGGTGTCACCTTTAATGAGCAGAATGATATAGCAAATTTGGTGGCTGACAAATTCAACTCAAACTTCTCCCTCCACTCCCCTCCACCTCCCTCTATGAAATAACTATTAGCATACCCTCAACTATTAACAGGGAGCAGGTTCTGGTGGCACTCGCTATGCCCAAAAACACAGCCTCAATGGGCCCTGACAGTATACTGGGATGTCTCCTAAATAGCTCAGAATATGACCTATTAGGACCACTTGAGTCACTTTTCAACTATAGTCTCAAAACAGGCTTTGTACCATGTGAATGGAGGACCGCAACAGTTATGCCACTTCACAAGGGTGGGCCATCAACTGACCCCTGGAAACTGCAGACCTATTAGTATGATTAGTCTAATATGCAAAGATATGGAACAAATTATCATGGAAATATTCAGCAAAAGCATAGGCAACATTCAGACACTGGACTCAACTCAGTATCGCTTTATCAAGGGAAAGTCATGCCTACTAAATCTGGTGGACTTCTTTGAGAAGGTCGCCAAGGCAATAGATGAGGGGAAAACAGTGCATGCCACTTACCTGGACTAGCTAAGGCATCTGTTACAATGCCTCACTTCAGTATAGTTCACAAACTCACCAGATTGGGCATAAACCTCTACATAACTTGCTGGTTTGCAAGCTGCCTCACAGGCAGACCCCAGGAAGTCCATATTGGTGGTACCACCTGCAATAAGATACTGGTCACCAGAGGGGTGCATCAGGGCTCCATGCTGGAACCGCTCATATTTGGCATCTACTTCTCAGAGGTAAAAGCTAATGTCAAGGACCTTTGGCTGACCATGTTCACAGATGACTACAAATTTGGAGCTATCATAAATTTTCTCTGTGACACAAACATCTTACAAGAGGTGTAACACTGACAAGTGACTGATGCTAAAGTCACAGCTTAAAACCCAATGCCAAGAAATGCATTTTGAGTACCTTTTAGAAAAACTGCCACCTGGGCTAATTACCCCATACCTAACAGTTGACCCAGTAGACTGAGATCTGGGAATGTATGTAGACAGTAATCTGGCCTTTGACCAACATGTGGCCAAGGTAGTAAGAAAATCATTCTGTGTCACTCAACTTATAAGTATATGGCATCCAGGTCCAAGGAAGTCATAGTGCCACTTTATTCAGCCATTATTAGACCCATCATTGAGCATAATCTCTCTATATTCTACATTCTGTCTATAGACCAAACTCTTCCCCTCAGACACTATAAGAAAGCACATTATTTCTTCTCTCCTCTTGCCTACTCTAACATATTTTACACCCATGCTTAACAATATCCAAGTGACCTTGCTAAACAAACTTGTGCAATGTTTCTACAAAATAGTACAATTCACTGCCAACCTCCCAAACAGTACACACCACCTTGCTGCCCTAAGAGAATTACAGTATCTGGGATTCCCGCATTATCTAACCTATTCACAACTTCCACAAATCCATAACATTGTATATAAACCTAATAACTGTCTATCCATCTCCAACCTCATAGAAATATATAACTCTTCCAGGCTAGTACGTTCATTGGACAAATATCTGTCACAAGTATTCAAACCTAACAATTCTGCTGGCAAATTACTACTCTCCTACAGCATCACTAAATCCTGGAACTCCATCCCATAGCAGTATGACAAGAACACTTGCTAGAATCATTTAAAACTCAGCTAAATTCCTGCCTACTCATTAACCAGCTCAGTACATGTGATGTTCCTGGATAATCTCCAGACCCTTACTAACTGTCACCACTCTTTAATGTAACTGGCATAATACATCTGCTCCTTCATAATCGCTTAACTATGTAACTATCATCTACCCCTCTCCACTACTAGATATCCCCATCTCTCTTTTACCTGGACCTCTACAGTACTCCTTCATAATTTGTAACCATCTTCATCCTGTAATTACTTCACTGTCTCCTACTCAATATCTATTTAGAGCTGATTCCATTTGAAAGTTACTAGACTCTTATAAGCTTGGTATTAACTAATAGTTTACTGTATTCTTGTTTTAACTGCCATGTTTTCATTAACTTGAAATACCAAAAACCACTGAACAGAAAAGTCCAGAACTTATTTAATAGTCACAAAATAAAAACAATAAAATAAGAAGTATCCAGTTAGAGCGTTCATCACTAACCCCAAGGCTTCTTCAGACTGAATACATTTAGCATCACCAAGCATTTATATAATACCTAGTCATGTGATTAAAATAGTTTAGTGCTTTAACCCTCTGTGTTTCAGGTAAGCAACAAAATCTTCTCTGTTGTTTAATCCTGGTGGACAACAAGCATTAAGTTTAACTTGCCATAAGTATTCTTTCCACCCTAATTCTTCCTCAGCGTCAAAAATATTGCCATAACTTGCAACATAATCTAATACAATAAATTTAAAATCTACTTTACATTTGGATGAAATATAATGCTTGCTTAAACCGTTTTTGTAATTACCAGCAGTTATTGCGTATATATGCTCATATATTCTCTTATAAAGCTCTCTGGTTGTTCTATCAACATAAAACGATTGACAGGGCTTACATAGAGCTAAATGTACCACAAACTTAGATTTGCAAGTAAATCTGTCTCTGATTTTAATCAGCATGTTGTTCATCATTATTTCTTCTAATCCAGTGTACAAATACTTACAAAACTTATAGATGAGACATTTGAACATCCTTGTTTTTACACTGGCATTAGATGGTAAGCTTAGGTTTCTCTGAAAAAAAATTCTTGAAACTCATCTCTTTTCTCTATAAATATAGTCTTGTTGCCAACTGTTTTAGTTATTTCTGAACAACTGTTAGTAATCCAATTTCTTCTGATTATTTTTTTAATCTCTAGTGAATCTATACTGTTAGCCAAATAATAATCCACATTTCTGTTGTTCACATTCTCATTGACTTCATTTTTCCTAATACTGCATACTTCTTTCAATTTATTTTCTACTATCTCCTCTGGATAACCTCTGTGGATAAATCTGTTGCATATGCTCTCACTTTCTTTCAGAAAGTCCCCATCCTTTTTAGTGAGCCTATTTACTCTCATTAACTGCCCCTTCCCTATATTTTGCTTAGTTCTGGTAGGATGCACACTAGAATAATATAAAAAAGAATTGTTTTGCATTTCTTCTTTTGTATATCTTACAGTTAAGCTTACCATTTTCTTTCGATATCATCACATCTAAATAGTTTAAAATGGTGTCACTATAGTCTATGGTATATTGTAAAAAAGAACTTAAACTGTTCATGTGTTTATGAAACTTTTCAAGTACATCAGTGCTTCCTCTCCACACCAAAAACATATCATCACTAAAATGTTTATACAAGAGAATATTGCTCATGTACATGCAGTTGAAAATGTGTGTCATTTCCTACACATACATAAAAATATTTGCATAACTCGATGCCATGGCAGCACCAATGGCCACTCTGTTTGGCAGTACATGTTGTTGTTAAACTCAGAGTAGTTTTAATTGAGGATTATGTCTATAGCTTCCATAATTAATTGTCTAACAATGGAAAAAAAAGCTTATAATTAACCAACTCCCCTCTTACTGTGTCTTTACCCTCCTCATTGAGAATAACTGTCTATAAATATATAATATCCAATGTCACTAAAGTCTTTTTCAATAACTTCTAAATTTTGTATTTTTGTTAAAAAAATCATATGAGTCTGTGGTATATGAGCTGCCCTTTTCCGGTTAAACCTTCTGTTTTGCTGTTAATGCTTGCCACTATTGGTCTCAGAGGTGGATTATCTAAGTCTTTGTGTATCATCGGTAATCCAAAGATCTTGCTAACTTTGGGGCTATCTACTCTCAGAAACTTCCTAATGTCTTCAGGAATCCTTCAAGCAGGATTGAGAATATGGCTCGTCGTCTGGGTATGGAAGTGAAACAACTGCCTTTAAATGTTGGCAAGAAAGAGGAAAGGGAAAAATAAAAGTCAAGAGTTGCTGAGCACTTGTGATCTGACATTTTACTCCCTGAAATTGAAAGACTGCATGGTAAACAATATGATGGAAAAGAAAATCAACACTATGTGTCACAAATTTTTAACATTAGCAGCAACCTTGTTGAGTACATAAAAGATTGTTACAAATGGAAGATGCACTTTCTATTAATTCAGATGCTATAACCTTGTTGCAGGAATCATACATGGCTACTAAAGAGGAAAATGAGAACTCTGGAATCAGAACAGGAAGAACTGTTGCAAAAGGTTATTTAACTTGAAAACAGAGCTTAACTAGAGAAACTTACATTTATTGTCATTCTAGAAAAAAATGAGAAGGAACAGACTGTATAGCTTTAATAAAGGAACAGCTAAGTGCATTGTCCGGAATGGCAGCGGATCAGATTAACATTGAGAGAGTTCATCGGGTATTCACAACAGCAAAAAATAGTGTGCACCCGCCACAAACAATAGTACTGTGGGTACAAACCTATGCCCTAAAAAAGACTTTGTCATTTAAGCCATACCTCTCAACTGTCCCTGATTTTCAGGGATGTCCCTGATTTTGGTTAAAATTTTAAGTCTGTTCCTCTTAATCCCACTTAAAACTGGTGACTGTTGGGGAAAAGGTGGTAAACTGCACTAAATAAATAATGATAGTTGTGACTTCCCACCACTTGGCCAGTAATCAAGGAGCCTCAATCCTCACCACAGGCAACAG
The DNA here is from genome assembly GCF_019279795.1 of Protopterus annectens. Classification (NCBI taxonomy): domain Eukaryota; kingdom Metazoa; phylum Chordata; order Ceratodontiformes; family Protopteridae; genus Protopterus; species Protopterus annectens. The sequence goes on from NC_056745.1 coordinate 493,847,847, forward strand.
TGGGGAATGTTCACTGGGAGGATGTATTAATTTAATTTTATTTATTGCATTTGTTTACCGGGAAAGTCCACTGGGCCTAAAAGAGCCTATTTTCAGTGGAGGCCTGGGGAAAAAGGCTCCAACAAGAACATAGATACAGAAAATATTAAACATGAATTGGTACAAAAGTAGATACAGTGTTACACATAGTGATTACAGTAATATATACAGAATATATACATTAAAACAGGAATTTTGATGGTTGCCGGATGAATTCATTCAGAGAGGTATAAACAGAGATATATTAATCAGCATTATTGTACCAGTATCAACAAGTGATGAAAAATAATAATTATGGAGAAAATATCATCAGTCAGCAGTAGCAAAAAACAGTTTCATTATCACATAAGGAGAAGGAGGAGGTTAGGTTATAGAGCAGGTACATAACCAAGAAGAGTTGAGATTATTTTTCAGTGTTTGAAGGTGGTGGATTGCAAGTACACACACAGTATTTCCTGATGCAGCTCTCTGTATCAAGTGCAATTTCCTATAAGGGCACAGAGAGACCCCAGTCAGTCCAGGGTGGGTTCCTCTACATCTCCCCAATAAGACTCCACACTGGCACAGCTATAGAGTTGAGATCTCAGCTGAGTGACCAAGCTAAGACCTCCAGCACCCTCTCTGTCCAACCAGTGATTCATGTCCCTAAACAAGTAGCTGACACACACACACTCTTTGAGGTTTGTGTTACACAAAAACACACACACACAGACCTGGAAAAAGCTGACACAGGTTTACTAGCTATGCCCACTTCTGCCCAGCCTATAAGGTAGTTTTTACTGCTACCAGTCACTCCTGCCAGCTACCTTAAGGCCCTTAACAATGGCTGTCCAGTCTTACTGTATAATATTAATATTAATACAAATAGTAATTTGACCAAGAGCAAAGCTGTTAGGAGTGGTCCACCCAGTGTCACCAAATAAATATGCAAGCACTCTCAAAACTTAAATTTCTCTACACAGATCAGCCACAATGAAAGGTTTAAATATATTTAATAATAAATAATAAAATAATAAGACAATACTAAATATATATTCACAGTGACATCAGAGTTCAAAACCACAGGAAATATTTAAAACAACATTGCAGGACAGTCTCAAGTAAATAAAGAAAAACATCTAAACTAAGCTTTACTATATTCCTGACTGTATCTAAGATAATTATACTATAACCTCAAAACTTATTAATAGAGCAAGGCAGATGTGGTGAATGGATCTTCTAGTTGTTGTCAGGTCTAAGACAGAATGCAGAATGTTCTATCTCACTAAGATTCTTCTCAAATTAATATCTAAAATATTACTGCTGGGATAGCTTGCAGAATGACATATTTCTTCTGATTTTTAGTTCCCAAGCCCAAAACAACCATTGATGAAGCTGGCAATATTTAGCATTACCTGTAAAAATATACAGACAAGGGCTTCTCCTCAGATCTCTGGCAGATGCTGGAAGTCATAAAACAAGTGCATTATTTCATGTTTCAAAACTAGTAATTAATTCACCCTAAAGACAATACAGAAAGTTTCCTAGTACAGACATTGTGTCTCTTGCTGCATTGAAAACTGTAAGATACCATCTTTTATGGCCTAGCCAATAAGTAATTTCATTTCAGGTATTTTTCTAAAATTTACTAGACTGAGATTAACCTCCTGTATTCCAGTTTCCACTATTAAAATATATACATTTAATCAGTTACAACAGTGCATATATATTTCTGTTCTCCACCAGTAGGGAACACTGTGGTTACACTTCAAACACAGCACTTTGCAAATACCTTTTCAACACAGACGTCTGTACAAGCAGTTTGATATACACATGACATACAGTTCTAATACATTTGTAACACAAGCATCTTGTATAAATCATTTGGATATTCACCAACAACATGTAATTATTTACAAAATTCCAGCTAGCTGAGCTTTTGTCACAATAGTAATTAAAGTTGCATACTTCTTTTAGTTAGAAAATTGCAGAGATATATTAATTCACGTTCTCTTATTCTGTCAGTGTCTCAAGTTAATTGTGATAATGTTTTAAAGTGTTGCTGATTATTTATGAATTTGTCCCTGATTCTGTTGAGATTTGTCCCTGATTGGTTGAGACTTTAAGTTGTGGCGAAAGAGGAAATCTCTGATGGTGGGAAATTTGAGGGTTTATCTTAACAATGATTACTCCCCTCAAAAGAGAATAAAGAGGCAAAAATGTTTCCCTGAAATAAGAGCATGTAGAGGGAGGAATCTTCAATTCAGACTTCAATATCCAACCATCCTGAATGTTTTTTATTTAGGAGGTGTTAATTTTTTTTCAAGATTCCTCAAAAGCACTGGAGGAAATAAAGTATATAAGTATAAATTAAGTATAAAGTGTGATCTCAGGGCAAAAAGGGCTAAGGGAGGATTGGTGTCTTTGAAAGGTGTCAGACTAGATAGAGATGATAGACAGATGAAGCCTTGTCTTCTGTTCTGCAAAAAGTTGGAAGATCGATTACATGGAGGCAAAAACTTAACAAAAGGCTCCAGTTACAAGGTGAATCAATTCCAAGTGCAGTTGCAATCGAGGAGTTAGAGGAGAAGGAGGTGAATCAATAAAGGAACATGTGTAAATTATGGTGTTGTAAGTACGCCTCTCAACTCTACAAATTTTCACAGAATGTCCAGATTTTTGCCTCATATATTTGGTCGGTTCCTCATAAAAACTGAGGGTTTTTTTGACAAATCACAGGGGTGGTCTAAGGATTAAAGTCACTAAATAATGACATGTATTTGAGTTTCAGACTTTATATTCCTCAGGAAAATGCATTCTAACACAAATACTGTTATTCTAGCAACCTTCTATGTTTATAACAGCAATATTTAAAATGTGTCCCTATTTTTGGGCCTTTGCCCCCCCCCCCTTCAATTATTTCAGGCTTTGTCCAGATTTCTTGCACTACGAGGTTGAGAGGTATGGGGTTGTAAGTTCATCTGGGGCTTTGAAAGGATCCCAATATTGGTTTGAATGGGAATATGCATAAAATCTAATGATGGACATTTAGACTATGTTGGGTACATGGCTCTCTGACAGAGCAGAAATGCTTGCAGACATACGGTTTGAAGTAACTATGCAGCAATGGGAAAATAGTAGGTTTTATAGTAACCCTTAAAGACTGATTGGAATGTTTGGCATTCAGTGGCAGGTGACGTGATCTTTAAAGGGCGATAACAAATATGCTGAGCTCACACATAGACTACAAAGCTCCTCCGGCTTATATTGCCATTGTCTGCCATTTAGTTAAGTTCTTTGCATGGATATAATGGCAAAGGACTACAGCAGATTATTCCTTGCAGTTTTTTCCATAGGTTCATAGGTAGGTGCTAGGCTATCGGCCCAAGGGCCTAAGTAAGCTGGAGCCAACAAGGTTCCCTGGCGTACACCACCCAAGAAAGTTAATTTCCTGTGCCCCTGTCAAGCAGAGCTACAGAAGTGATCCCTGGGGTGTATTTCTTATTTCCCATTCACTCATCAAGATTTTTCTTGAAGAGTGCTAATGAGGAACTCTCCTTGACATAGATGGGTAGCTTGTTCAGAGTATAGGAAGTCACTGGGACAGGAATCTATCCCTCCAGCATGTCCTGTTTATTGTGGTGACAAGGTTTAGGTCCCTAGAGCATGTAGCTTGGAGGGATTGGGATTTCTTTAGATGTAGCATGTCCAACAGCTCTGGGTTTAACATAGGTTTATATGTTAGGCAGAGATCTCCTCAGAGTAGGCGATATGCTACAGAGTAAAGCTGGAGTTTTTCAAGATGGTCAGTGTGGGGCATCTGTTTGAGGCCAGTAATCCTCTTTGTGAGGTACTTCGGTGGCCTTTCCAGCTGCTGCAGATGTCTTGTGAGGTACAGTCCAAAAAGGGGCATTGTACTCTATAATGGGTCTAATGAGTGGTGAGTAGAGGGGAACAATCACCTCTTTATTCCTGAATGAGAACCCTTTTGTGATGAGGTGTGCCACATAGAAGGATTTCCTGACTACTGTGGTGATGTGATTATCAAAGGAGAGACTACTTTCCACCTGGGTCCCAAGGTCTCATCACACATTCAGCATTAAGTAGACTGCTGTTTATGTGGTAGTTCATGGGTACAGAGTTTTTACCAAAGGGGATGACAATGCACTTTTTGGCAGTGAGCTTGAGGCCATGCCTCTGACACCAGGCATCTGTCTCAGTGAGGCCCTTCTGTAGAATGTTCACATCATTTGGGGACTCGACTATGGCTCCTAGTTTTCAGTTATCTGTGAACTTCATTAGCCAGAGGCCTTCTGTGTTAGCCTGTACATCAGAGAAGTAGATACCAAACAGGAGAGGTCCCAGGACTGAACCCTGTGGTACTCCACTTGTCACTGGTTTGAAGTCAGATTTGGAGTCTGCAACTTTTACAGTGTGGGCTCTGTCAGTAAGCCAGTTGGAAACCCATCTTGTGATGTAGGGATTTATACCTAGTTTAGTGAGTTTAGCTATAATTTCAGAATTGGGGATGGTGTTGAAAGCCTTGGTGAGGTCAAGATAGGCTGTGTGAACCACCTTACCCTCGTCTACAGCTTTGGTGACTACCTCAAAGAAGTCGATCAGGTTCAGAAGGCATGATCTGCCTTTCACAAACCTGAACTGAGCAGGGTCCAGAGTTTGGAGGTTACCAGTGTCTTTGTTTATGAGTTCAATGATGATACGTTCCATGGCCTTGCAGACCAGGCTCGTCAGGCTAATAGGGCGATTGTTCCCAGGATCAGTGGTAGCCCCTCTTTTGTGGGGAGGGATAGCTGTTGCTGTGCACCATTCAGTGAGCACAAAGCCTGACGTGAGACTATGATTGAACATGGTGCTTAGGTGGGGACCCAGTTCATTCTGAAGTTCATGTAAAACACAGCCTGGGATATTGTCCGGTCCCATGGATGCTGTGTTTTTGGTTTTAGAGAGTGCAGCTTTTACCTGCATAGATGTGATTACAGGGACTCTGCATTCTTCCTGTATAGGTATGGGCCCTTTAGGGGGTGAGAGGGGGGTAAAGTTAGCACTGAACCTATCTGCCAGGATGTTGGCAATATCAGTTGGTTCTGTAATTTTCGTGCCGTTGTGCTCTAACTCAGAGCAGATCTGGATGTTGCCATTGAGATTCTTCACATAGCTATAGAATGCTTTGTGGTTGCCCTTAGAATCAGTGGTGATTTTGTTTTCAAAGCTAGCTTTGGAGGATCTTATAAGGGATCTCAACTTCTTATTGAGTCTGACCATGGAGCTCCTCCACTCATGGGATTTTACTCTCTTTTGCAACAGTTTCTTCCTTCTGTTGTAGAGTTTCTTTATGGTAGGGGACCACCAGATTGGCTTCCTTTTTTTTGGAGGCTAGCATCTTGGTTCTGTTTGAGATAGCACGATCCATGCACTCATGTAAAGTGCTTATAGAGTGCATTTGTGTAGGATTCAGCAGTCGTAACTGTATTGTCCATCTGCATGAGTGTCATGAAGTTCAACACTTCTGTCTTAAGAAGCATGAAGTTGGCTTTGGAGAAATTTTTTACTGCCGTTTCCTTAATGGTGGGTGGGGGCGGGATGTGGATATCTAGGGTGATTAGCTTATGGTCGGATCTGACCAACAAGGAGTTGACTTTAGGTGTGGAATACTGGTCGTTCATGTTGGTAATGACTAGGTCTAGGATATTGTTGCCCCTGGTGGGGGTGTGGCTAAGTTGATCCAGGACATTGGAATTTATGAATTCCAGAAAGCGTTGAGTGATGAAGTTGGTACATGAGTAGTTTCCCAGTTAATGGTGGGGTAGTTGAAATTGCCCATTATTAGGGTGTTTGGTTGAACCCTAATATTTTCCAGTATATCACTTTAAGTTTTGTTGTGTTTGCATTTTTACCTTAAATGAAGACAAGACACTTCTTCCTCTCTTTTACTGGTATTTATTACACATGTGTGGGAGCCTACTGGAAAGTACCAGGGAGACTCTCTGAACAAAGGAATGCATAAGCTTATATGCTGGTGATATTGCTGACAGTACAAAAATATAAACTAGACCAATTAAAATAGTACAAAAGGCAATTAACCAATCAGTGGTTTACCCATAGGCTTGAAGCAGTTCACATTACTACATCTCTAGGCAGAGAAAGAAAATTGGATACACTTCCATATAAGGCACATTTCCTGCCATCAGACAGGCTCATGTTTTTCAGTACTTTTCCACTATTTACAGTTTACTTAATAGTTCATAGTTCAAATCAACACATACAGGTTCTTCACATACTCAATCTCCTTTGAACACATGCTTTGACCATTCATATTCTACAATCCCCCATTTGATGCTGTGTAAGCATCACCATTTAATCTGGCATACATTTGCCCTAGGCCTAACATAACCATGTGGCTAGTTCCTTCAACATTGTCACATATTTTAACTTCATCATCCATAACTGTAGGCATATAAAACTTTGGTATTTTTATAGTAGCCTTGAAAGACATTAATTTCAAAATCAATGCTTTGATTAAAAACACAACAAGAAAGGCAATAAGAGCTAATACTGCAATTAATAGGATTAACTTTAAAAGTCCACATTCCCAACCTGAAAACAGGTTAGTTAGCCATGCCCATGTTGAGTTATCGGCCTCCTTGACCTTAGAGAGTTTGGAAACTCTCTGAATGAGTTTGAGATGACTTTCAATTTTGTGCTGATTGTCAGGAATAAATGTACAGCACTCCTCCTGGATTAAAGCACAAGTTCCACCTTTGGTGAAATCGAGAGCCATACGATTTTGGAGGACTACAACTCTCATGGCAGTCAGTTCATCAGTCACTAGTTCTATTGCAGAAAATGTGGCATTGCTTAATACCTCAAGCAATTTAGACAGTTTTCTCAGTTCCCAGATTGATTTCGCTGCTCCGTATGCTGGGATTATACCAGCCCATGATATGACGTCATCACTCAAGTCCATATGAGACAGTCTTTTAGTGCCAGCATGAGCTAAGTCATGATGATAAATCCATGATGCATCAATTTGGCCTAGTAGGCTTTTCAACCTCTCGCACATTCTGGATTTTCCCTTGGGGTAAGGCAGATGTATGTCGGATGGCTAGAACTAGATAACCTAAGAAACAGCTACCAGACCAGTTCTCTGGTAACCATTTATAGGCCCTTCTTCTGCATATAAAATAACAGACTTGTACCAAGGTGGTAACATTTGAGGAGTGGTCACTGCCCATGGTTATGCCATGGAATATGGCAAGAAATACGATTTTACGAGAACCAAATAATGAGGCATTTGTCAATATCGGCTGAATGGCATCAAATGAAACTCGACAGCCCGAAGCTAAGCGTTTTCTTTCTGTATAATTGCACTGGTATTCGATTGTCGTATTGCAGATACTTTGTCCCATTTTTCGAGTCCAGTGATGTTGACTTGAGTAATTCCGTCAAAAACACAGAGTGCCATTGTGACGGAGAGAAAGTTGTAATGCAATAGATTTAATGGATGTAATGTTAGCAGTGTTGTCAAGTAGACTAGTCCATTTATCAATGATACTTAGTGGAGCCGCAGCCAATGACAATCCCCCATGCACGGAGGGAATAGAAGTGTAGATCCAACAGTCAGAGACGTTGAATATAGAAGCATAAACATATTTGATGGCTTGATAGGTGTTGAAAGGTGGGTGCCAAATGGCTTGTTTGGTGTGATGCATCGATGGAGCAGGAAATAAAAATGCCCACAGCAAAAATAACAGTATGACAAGAATGACCACCAAAACAATTGTCCAGTATTTGTGTTGAAATGGTGGTTGAGTCTGCGTAGTGTCAGAAGTTTGGAGTTTTCCAAAAGGGTAAATATTAGGCATTGTCAGGTACTGGAACAGCTGTACTTCGAGTATGTGTAGCAATAGGAGGAGAATCTGGAGTTGAAAAAGGTAAAGGCTGTTGATCTTCAGACGGCACAACTTTTTTGACGTGTGAAATGTGGATCCAAGTTGGAGATCCCTGCAGTCACACAGCAGATGACATAGTTAGAAGAACCAGGAAGGGACCCTTCCAGCATGGCTGGAGCACTGTTTTTCTAGAAAAAGATTTTAACATAGACCCAATCCCCTGGTTGCAAAGCAGATGCTAGAAAAGGATCAGGAAGTTGTTGAGCAACTGCTACTTGTTGGTGGTGAAACTGTAAGAAAGAAACAAGAGATTTGCAATACAAAAGAATGTCATTATCAAATGTATCATATTGAGAAAAAGGTGGTGGAAGTGTCATGGGTATATGCAAAGGGCGACCCATGAGTATTTCATGTGGAGAAAGACCCTTGGTAGGATGCGGTTGTGACCGCATAGAAAGTAAAGCTAGTGGTAAGGCCTGTACCCAAGTTAGGCCTGTTTCTGAAGTGACTTTAGCAAGCCTGGATTTCAAAGTCTGGTTCATACGTTCAGTTATACCTGATGCCTGTGGTCTGTATGGACAATGAAATTTCATAGTAATGCCTAACATTGTACACAATGAATCAACTAACTTAGCAGTAAAATGTGTCCCTCGGTCAGAATATATTTGACAAGGAACACCAAAACGAGGTATCAATTCATAACACAACTTCTTTGCAACTGAAATTGCATAATTTTTAGCACATAGGTAGGCTTCTAACCATCCCGAAAAAATATCAACAATAGTCAAAACATATTTAAAATGAGCACAAGGTGGAAGTTCAATAAAGTCCCATTGTAAGGCACAAAACGGTCCCATTAGTTTTGGCACAGGTTGAGCGGGATCCAGAGTGCCCTTTGAAATATTATGCTGTAAACAAATGGAGCACATGCTCAAAAAATGTTGCACAGAAGCAGAAAGTCCTGGGGCAAACCAATCCTTCTGGATTTGTTTAATCAATGCTTGTACCCCAACATGAGCTGGCAAATGGTATGCTTTTATAAGAGAATTTAACATAGATGTGAGGCAAATTAATCTGCCATCCAGGTGCTGCCAAATTGAATCAGAGCATTGAAAACAATTATGGGCCAGCCATGTTTTTATTTCTGATTCCGATGCTTCAGTTTGTAAAGCTTTCAGTACAGTAGTGTCAAAAGTAAGTGTTTGTAAAATAGGCTGCAAAACCTTTTCCTGAACAGTATTCAAAAGAGCAGCCTGCTTGGCAGCCCAGTCAGCTAAATTATATCCCTTACCTACTAGGGAGTCATTAGACTGGTGAGCTGCACACTTGACAATAGCAATTTTGGAAGGGAATAATAAGTCCTGCAAGACGTGATCGATATACAGGTAATTTTTTATTGGTGCCCCAGAAGATGTCAAAAACCCCCTTTCCTTACATAGGGTACCAAATTCATGAACAACACCATGGGCATAACGTGAGTCAGTATAAATAGTAACGGATTTGTCTTTGGCCATTTTACATACATGCGAAAGTGCCACTAATTCCGCGGCTTGTGCGGAAGTGCCAGGTGGTAATTGTCCAGTTTGCAAAGCCTGAGATGGCGAGCAGACTGACCATGCAGCCTGAAGTTTGACAAAAGTATTTTGTAAACAGGATCCATCCACAAAAAGAACTAAATCAGGATTAAGCAAAGGAACATCTTGCAAATCTAATCTAGGAGACAAAACAGTGTTAACTACAAGTATGCAGTCATGTGGTTCGCCCTCGTCACTAGATGGAATTAATGAAGCAGGGTTTAGTGGTGGGCAATGTGTAATTTGAATAGCGGGATTACTTAATAAACTTAACTCATATTTAGTGAGATGAGCATTAGAAAGATATTGAGTCTTTGTTTTTAAAAGTAATGCTTGTACCGCATGAGGTACCGCTAATATAGTATCATGCCCTAATGTCAATGGTGCTGCCATATCTATCAAAACAGCAGTGGCTGCTACTGCACATAAACAGGATGAGTAGCCAGAAGCAACAGGGTTTAACTGAGTGCTGTAATATGCTATAGGTCAATAGCCTCCTGTGTCCGCTTGCGCCAGTAGGCCCAAGGCAGTTTTATTTCTTTTGCAACAGAAGAAAACAAAAGGTTTAGAGTAATCTGGGAGCCCCAGGACAGGTGGGTTAATCAATGCTGTTTTAATAGCCTGAAAGGCTGTTTCATGTTCAGGGGACCAAGGCAAAGGGTCTGTGACCTCCTTTTTTAATAGCTATAACAGAGGAGCCGAAATTTCTGAAAAATTGGGCACCCACTGTCTACAATAACCTGCTAGGCAGAGGAATCCCCTGAGTTGTCTCTGAGTTACAGGGTGGGGAGCAGTCTGAATGGAGGTGATTCTGCTTGGAAGGATTTGATGTGAACCTGTGGAAATGATATGTCCCAGGTATTGTACCTTTTCTTGAGCAAACTGCAATTTGGATTTATTTACCTTAAAACCTCGTTCAGCTAAAAATCTTAGAACTAGAAGCGAGTCTTTTATACAAGACTGGGTATCTTGTAAAGCAAGAAGAATATCATCTACATACTGAACTAATACTGAACGTGGTGGTAATTGTAAATCCTGCAGTTGTCTATGCATCTCTCTGGAAAACAAGGTTGGAGATTCTACATACCCTTGTGGTAGTCGAGTCCAAGTGTACTGTTGGCCCTTATAAGTGAATGCAAACAAATACTATCTGCATGTACTGGGATAGAGAAGAAAGCTGATGAAATATCTATAACTGTAAAACAATGTGCTGTAGGTGGGATACAGCTCAAAATCGTGGCTGGGTTTTGTATGATTGGTAAAACAGGCAAGACAGCTTTATTGACTTCCCGCAAGTCTTGCACAAATCTGTAAGCTTGTTTGCCAGGTTTCTTTACCGGTAGAATTGGGGTATTACATGGACTTGTTGTAGGTACTATAATTCCTTGTTGCACCAGGGCAGAAATGACGGGGGCAATACCAGATGTGGCCTCTACCGTCAAAGGGTACTGTGGTACCCGAGGTAACTTTGCTCCAGGCTTTAAGGTTATTTTAACGGGAGTGGCTGAAATTAGAAATCCAACATCATTATCATGAGTGGTCCATAAATGAGAGGGTAATGCTTATTCTTGTCGAGGTTAGACTGCATACACATTGTTTGCAGAGTGATGTTTTCATCTAAAGTAGCCAAAATACTATCCTGTTTGTCTGAAGGTACTTGTAAATATACTCCTTCAGCGGTACAGAAAATAGTTGCTCCCAACTTACAGAGCAAATCTCTTCCCAATAAATTTAACAGTGCTGAGGGTCCTACTAAAAATGCATGATTGTTTTTCAAAGGTCCCAAAGTCACTGGGACTGGGATGGTTTCAGAATATTTAATAGGAATGCAAGAGACACTTACCCCTCTGGTTATGTTATTGGAGAGGGGGACATTTATTGCTGCTTCACCAGCCAACATGGATTTGGATGCTCCAGTATCAATCAAGAAGGGGTACGGTTTGTTTTTGAGGCAGGTTGCTCAGCCAGATACAGACATTCACTTCGCCAGTGGCCTACTTGGCCGCAATTGAAACACTCTGTTTGATTTTGGAGTGTGGCTGATCAATCTTCCTGCCAGTTTTGTCTGTTATGGTTTCCGGCCCCTTGGTGTCCACCTCTCTCTCTTCCCCGTCCACATCCTCCCTGTCCATGCTGCCCGAAGGCAGTGCACATCTGAATTTGTGCTTTAACCAATTTCTCTTGTAAATCCTTTTTTTCCTGTGCTAAGTGGTCGGAGAGGTATTGCACTTGTGTAACTAATTCGTGCAATCCAAGACTAGGCCAGTTTAAACACACTTCTTTTAACTTATCTTGTACTTGTGGACGTAACCCATCTATGAAAGCAGCTGACAATCCACTTTGTGCCGGCCCTTCTGTGGGTTCGGTGTACCCAGAATAAGCCTCAAAGGCTTCAGCAAAATGATTTAAATACTCGTCCACGGATTCATCTTCTTTTTGAAGTATTGACTATTATTGTGATAGCATCTACTAAATGTTGTCTAACCGCTTCGAACCCGTTATCTCCATGTGAGTCATGTTTCGGAATTGGAGTAGGGACATTGCCATGGTCCCAAATCCATTTCATCAGATCAGCCAGTATTGCATACTGAAGAACTGCCTTAACTTCTTCTATCGTAGGATTTTGTAAACAAATATGTCCTGCCAGTACAAACTGGAATTTAGCTGGATTAGTACGAATGGGAAGTAACGATTTAGTAATGGATTGAAAATCAACCGCCGACCATGCCCTAGGTACTACAATGGTCGGTGGTTCCTGTGCACTTCTAGCATGAGCTGGGTTAGGTACCCCCCCTCAAAGGTAACAATCTATTGTCGTCTGATGACTCCGACCCTGAATCTGGATTAAATGTATCTGGTCCAAAATACCCGTCCCCACTGTCCATTATAGCAGGGAACTGACCAAAAAGCCTTCGTTGGTGTAAATGTCATTTTCCTTTACCTTTATAATAGGGTTTAGCCTTAGAATACATTACAGCTTTTGCTTCTTTATGAGTCTTACAAGAGTTTTTGATCCTTTTTTTCTATTGCTTGTGTCTGGATCTGAGTCACTAGAGTGACTCTCCACTGCTCATTCTCTTTCTTTAGGGGTGAGGTCTTTAGTGGTGGAATCTGTCTGTTGTGCTTCTGCTCCTTGTTGAGCAAGGGTGGGCTGATACTGTGGGGGTGCAACTGGTGGTGCAGTTGGTGGTGGGGGAGCCAAGCATTATTGTCTTCCGACGATTCAGTTATCTGTAATTTAGCTAATTCCTTCACAGGATAAAGCCCCTTAAAAGATGGGTCCTTCAAACATTTACCATTTACTATATCTAAGTTACTAGCAGTTTGTTGTAATTCTTTCAGTTGCTCTTTTAATTTCTGCTGATTATCCTTTAAACTACTAATAACCGAATCCTTTTCTCTTTCTTTCGCCTTCGTCATCCAATCATTAAATGCTGCCCAGCACAACCCTGGTATTCTTCTCCCTTTTCTCCTTAATTTCCCTTGGAGATTTAGCAAAATATTTTTATTAAAACTACCATTCTTTGGAAAGGTGAGTTTACCATCGTTCTCAGTGAGGGCGACCCACTGACTTATAAACATACAACTGTCCCGGGACACACGAAAAAACATGTAACCAGCTGGTGTACCTCTTTCTGGCTCTTTTATGGTTCCCACACTTGCTCCCATTTTCACACTATAAGCTATTCTGTATTTTACAGAGGTAGCTATGACATTTTGTAAACGTTGTTTTCCCCACTCTTGTATCTCCTTTCACTTTTATGTCACCAGTGTTTCGTTTTATCCCACTCTCATACTGCACAATTAATAACAGAGAAAAAAATACATGCCACTTAACAACTGAATGAGAGGAATTATTACATTGCTATAAAATTATTAATACCAAATTTGTGTAGCAGATGAGTACAGGAAATGAAAGAAACACTGCCAGAACAGAAAATTCTGTCATGGGCCCTTTTACTAGCAGTACTTCGTTCAATCCCCAACTACCGCAGTCGTGGTCAATTCAGATCCGAGTCACGGCACCAATTGTTGTGTTTGCATTTTTACCTTAAATTAATTCAAGACACTCCTTCCTCTCTTTTAGTGGTATTTATTGCACATGTGTGGGAGCCTACTGGAAAGTACCAGGGAGACTCTCCGAACAAAGGAATGCATAAGCTTATATGCTGGTGATATTGCTGACAGTACAAAAATATAAACTAGATGAATTAAAATAGTACAAAAGACAATTAACCAATCAGTGGTTTGCCCATAGGCTTGAAGCAGTTCACATTACTACATCTCTAGGCAGAGAAAGAAAACCGGATACACTTCCATATAAGGCACATTTCCTGCCATCAGACAGGCTCATGTTTTTCAGTACTTTTCCACTATTCACAGTTTACTTAATAGTTCATAGTTCAAATCAACACATACAGGTTCTTCACATACTCAATCTCCTTTGAACACATGCTTTGACCATTCATATTCTACAGTTTTCTTTTGGCTAAACATCAGTGATGGACTGAGAAAGCCTGAGTCTTATGTGTAGTAAGTGTTATTCTGATGTAATTTAGATTGGACAATCATTAATTGTCTACTAGAAATTAGATGCTCTTTGATATACAATATAGCACTTTATTCTATAGGGAGGAGGCTGTGCCAAGGAAAAGACTGAAGCTGATAATGCGTGTAAGCATTCATTTTCAAGCAAGCAGATCCTTTTTACTTCAGTGTTTTTCTGCCAAGAAAAAAACTTCTGCTCATTGTAGCATTTTCTTTTTTTTTTTTTTTTTTTTTTATTTTCTGGTTAAACTTCTTAACAATTTTAGTACTTATTGTTGTGTGTTGTTTTTTCATCATATTATCTAAGGAATGTCATGACCTTGGAAAAAGATCATTGTATTTCATTATGGATACTTGTGATGTGATTTTGAACCAAGCAGTGAACAGTGCCTGCAACAAAAAGTATATCAATGTCTCTCAGTTTTGTTATTAAAGCTAATGACAGAATATCTGGTACTTACATATTATCGCAACCACATTTTCACGGCAATACCAGTTGCTTACTGATCATGAAATATGTTCAGTATTGTTTTTTTTTATAATGTTATATACTGTGTTTTCTTTAAAAGCCCAGGTTGTTTTCTGGTGTGTTATCAGTAAAATCTAAGAAACATACTGTTGTTTCTTTATGCACTTAACTGACAGCACGTTGCTTATGGCAAGTGCAATGAACGTTCATTTTTCCTGGCAGCAAATGCTGTCAAATAACGGTTGTGATTTTGTCTTTAGCACAACTGCCAGCATTTTGTCTTTAGTGTTCGTTAACAACTGCAGTCAGATTAAAGACAGAAGAGCTGAGTTAGTGGGCTGATTTCCATTTCTGTAAGGTTCACTGCATTGTTTTAATTTAGCTTGCATCTGTTTTACTAAACCTTTAAGCCTCGTAGTTGTGCAGAAATAATAGTAAATGCATACTGTCTGTGTTGATGTCATTGTTTTGCACACACACAGCTCACTGTACTGAGGGTAACTTACTCAAAAGACCTACTTCTTTTTGTAGATGATAGTGTCACGGTTACGGTCATGGAGTTGATAGGGAAGAAAGAAGCCTTTCTGAATTTGTTTCTGTGATGACGTTGTCAGTTAGTGTCTACTTATGATGACTATTTATTTATTTTAAGTAATAGGCTCAGGGTTGTATTTCTGTGCTGGTTGCTTATATGTTTGGGCAGTTTTTCTGCCTGAAATTTGGAAATTATATTTTTACCGTAATTCTTGTGCTGGCTGAGTGTTTTACAAGGGCTCTTTAACAAAGATATGTCATTGTCATGATTGGGAACCAACCAGTATTGCCCTGAAAAGTGTGGTTGCAATAATACGTAAGTACCGAATATCTCTCTGCAGTAGAAGGGAACTGGAAGAATGCAGAGAATTTGCTTTTTAACATGGAGGGATTGCAGCCAGATATAAAGGCAGTAGCAAACTGTTAGCTAATACGTGAGAGTAATTCATTTTCTGACATGGAACATAAATGTCCTGGTGGACAGGAAGAAAAGGGAAAGAAGTGTAATGTGCCTTAAGCAGCTGTGGATGGAGGTTGTATTTTTGGAAGAATCTCACCTTTTCCCCCATATTAAGTGGAGTAGGCATAAAGTTCCTAACTTGAGAAGCAAAGGAACATTAGTTTTACTGTCCCACTGTCTAATATTGCATTAGATGATACTAAACTTCAGGATAGAGAAGCTAGATATGTGGTAGTTAGGGGTGCCTGGGCAGGGAAAAGAATTACCTTAGGGTCAATACATCTTCCATGTAAAAGCACTGTCATGCAAATTAGATCTATATTGGAGAAGTAATTAGCTTCCAGCAGGGTATATTAGTGTTGGGTGTAGAATAGAACCTAGTCTGTCAGACAAGTGATGTTAGAAGGGGCCCTAGGAGTCATCAGCTCAACAGAGAAGGAATAGTTCTAAAGAACTACTGTAAATCATTTGGGTTATAGACCCTTTGGAGGATATGGCAACAAATGTAGACTTTCCATTCCAGCCAGCCAGACAAAGATAGAGTTTACATCCCAAAGAATGTGAGAACCTTGTACAAAACATTACAATAGTTTTGTCCCTCCTTTCAGATCATTCACCACTCTCACTGAAGCTAAGAGACAAGAGAATTGTAATTTAGAAAGGCCTTGAAAATTCTGCTTACATCTTATAAGCTAGGATAAGTTTGCATGCTGACTTTCTTCTATTGCAGTGAAGCTAATACAGGCTATTGATATATCAGGATACAAGTGAGAGTTGACTGAGAGGAACTAAAACTTAACCTAAGAGTACAGATTCCATGTAAGAAAAAGAAGATTTAGGAGAATAATAAGATGAGATATCAAGAAGCACTGATGACTCTGAGAAAAGAACAAAAGAGATGCCTTCAAATGGGGAGGAAGAGAGGAAACAGAGAAGCAACAAATATAGTAATGGGCTATCTCGATACATTGAGAGAGCATCAACTGATGTCTCTTAATATGATATTTTTTGATAACAACCCAAGGTCACAAACGTCTTTAGCAAGAAGGGCAAGAAAACAATGGGTGGAGCATCTTTTAGGCAAAATAGCACAAAATATACTGAACCTACTGATATTGCCAACATCGTGGCAGATAGATTCAGTGCAAACTTCACCCCCCTCTCACCTCCAAAAGGGCCCACAACAATACCGGAAAAGTGTAGTGTCACAAAATTCACAGATGCACAGGTGAAAACAGCCCTTTCAAAAGCCAAAAACACAGTGTCAATGGGACCAGATGGTGTTCCAGGCTGTGTCTTGCACAGACTACAGAACGAACTAACCCCCCACCTAAACACGCTCTTCAGACTCAGCCTCTCCACAGGCTATGTGCCCATAGAATGGCATACAGCAACGGTTATTCCTTTCCACAAAGGAGGGGCCACGACTGACCCTGGTAACTATCGCCCCATAAGCCTGACTAGCCTGGTCTGCAAGGCTATGGAGCGCATCATCATGGAAGTCATTAACAAAGACATTGAGAACCTCCAAACACTTGACCTGACCCAGTTCGGCTTTGTTAAGGTAAGATCATGCCTACTAAACCTAGTTGACTTCTTCAAGACAGTCACCAAGGCCATAGATGCAGGAAAGGTGGTTCACACAGCCTACCTTGACCTCGCCAAGGCTTTCGACACCATACCCCACTCGGGTATTACAGAAAAACTCTCCAGCCTGAACATAAACCCCTACGTCACAAGATGGGTTGCCAACTGGCTTACAGACAGAACTCACACGGTAAGAATAGCGGGCTCCAGGTCCGACTCTAAACCAGTCACAAGTGGTGTCCCGCAAGGCTCAGTCCTGGGACCCCTACTGTTTGACATATACTTCTCAGAAGTACAGGCGAACACAGGAGGACTATGGCTAACCAAGTTCACCGATGACTGCAAACTGGGAGCCATAGTTGTCTCTTTGGCTGACACGGACATCCTCCAAATGGGCCTTACTGAGACGGACATCTGATGTCAAAGTCATGGCCTCAAGCTAAATGCCAAAAAATGCATAGTCATCCCATTTGGGAAAAACAAAACACCCACAAATTACCACATAGGTGACAGCCCCCTTAATACAGAAGAGGTAATAAGAGATCTGGGAACCCAGGTAGATAGTAATCTCTCCTTTGACAATCATATTGCCAAAGTAGTTAGGAAATCCTTCTATGTGGCCCATCTAATTACTAAAGGGTTCACATCTAGAAATAAAGAGGTTATAGTGCCCCTCTACTTGTCACTCATTAGACCCATCATAGAGTACAATGCCCAATTTGGGATGTACCTCACAAGACACTTCCAACAGCTGCAGAGACCACAAAAGTACCTCACCAAGAGGATTACTGGCCTCAAACATATGTCCTATGCAGCCCGACTGAAAAAACTCTGGCTGTACTCAGTGGCATATCGCTTACTCAGAGGTGATCTCTACCTGACTTACAAAGCCATGTCTAACTCAGAATTGATGGACATGCTCCACATAAAGAAATCCAAGTCACTGCGAGCCACGCGCTCTAGTGAGATAAACCTCACCACAACAATAAATAGAACATGCTGTAGGGATAGATTCCTGTCACAGAGACTCCCCATGCTTTGGAACAAAATTCCAAATTACATCAGGCAGAGCACCTCACTAACACTCTTCAAGAGAAACCTTGACGAGTGTATGGGTAACAGAAAATACACCCCTGGGATCACTTTATTGGCTCTGCTTGACAGAGAATCAGTTAATTAATCAATGGGGTGGCGAAAGCCGACACACTCTAGCTAGGCTTATAAATGTCCTCGGGCAGATAGCCTAGTACCTACCTATGAACCTATGAACCTAATATAAGGGACCCTTTATCTGGGAAATTAATGCAGTTCCTAGGGGAGATGCTTGAAATGTTTAGTCAGTACTGCATGATCCTTTATAAGTTGAAGCCCCAGACAGAAACCTTAGAGGAACTTTTCCTTGAGTATATGAAACCTCTGAAACTCCTGAGGCTTACAGAGCAGGAAGTAAATAAACTGATTCGTCCACTCACTATGGAAGAATTAGAGGCTATAGCACAGACACAGGCTTTAGGTAATGCACTAGGTCATGATGGCCTTCCAGTGGAGTTCTGAAGGCTGGGAGTAAGATCCCTACTTAAACACTGGTTGGCTACATTTAATAATATTTTAATTGCAGGCAAAATCCTGCTTTCATTGAGCCATCATTTCAGTTAGTCTAGACCCCTTCATGTACAGACTAATTTCTGTACTTACTCAACCATGACTATAAAATTTTGCATTGTTACTAGTCATTAGATTAACTTATATTCCAAAACATATTAAGAATGACCAATGGGATTTTATAGGGGGCCTCCAGATATTTGATAATATTACTCAAGTGGTCATGGTACAGAAAGAGTCAGAAGAAGTAGGATAACCTTTGATACTGATCTCTTTGTATGCCAAGAAAACAATCAGCAGACTATCCTGACAATACTTATGGTTAATAATGGTTAAATTTGGATTCTGGTAACGGTTTGTGGTATTGTTAAAAAAAATCTCTACTATGAAACAGAAGCAAAAATCAAAATAGGTGGGAGACTATCTCAAATAGTTTATTTGGAAAGAGAAACTAGGCAGGGTTGTCTGTTATACCCTATAATTTTTGTTTTACACTTAGAACTACTGGCACACAGGGTCATAGATTCAGAAATGAGGGGATGTATGTGGGAAGAATTACTGCAGAAGATTGCCCTTTTTGCAGATGATAGTATCATGTTCATAACAAAGCCCAGAAAAGACATCCCCTTAATATTGCTTTAAAACTTTCCAAAAAATTTCAGGTTACAAGATTAATGAAGAGAAAGCTAAAGCAATAGCAATCAACTACCATCCAACCATTGATTTAGTACAGTAGTTTCCCTTTCTGTGGAGCCATTCTAACATGAAATATCTAGTAGTATGATTGTTGCAAAAGGTGGAAAACATAGCAAGATATAATTGGGAGGAAATTCAAAAGAATATGATTAAGAAAATTAAGAAGTATCAATTGTTAACTCGGATTTAGACAACAAAACGTATGTAGTGAAAATGTTTTTGGATCCTCTAATACTCTATATCAGCTGATCTTTTTTTATACATAAATGAATCAGTCAGTAGAGAGATAAATAGAGAAATGAACTAGCTGGAAGAAGCAAATACCCCAGTCTCCTAGGAGGGTCTTGCAATGCTGCAGCTAAAGGGCTATTTCAAAGTAGCTCAACTCTTTATCATGACTACTTATTATTGCCCCATTTAGAAAAGAATGGTTCAGGAGTGCTTGGGAATTAGGGGAGGCCAAGATAGAAGGAATGTTTTGGAAAGACATTTAGCTGTATGAATTGGAGGTTCTATTCCATTTACTCAAGAAGGGCTCCAGAAAGTATCTTGAGCTTCAGGAAACTAATTGACAGAATGGGCATGGCTAATAACCTTTATAGGTTTCTCAGCTTAAAAGGGACACCAATGGAGGGGTTCAGTGGCAGGCATAAACTGGTTTGAGCTGGGGAGGAAGGAGGAAGCCTTTTTACTGGAACAGCTGATAACCAGAGATGGTATTATTCCCTGGGCAGTAGAAAAGCATCTTTTAACTTGACCTTTACAGAGTTTCTGCCGCATATTGTAATCTAGCAAGGTTTAGGAAAATGAAGGGATTATGTAATGCCACAGAGCTAGTCCATTTCCTTATCAAGGCTAGATCCTCATAGGCATTACTGAAAAAGATTATTAGCATATGTTATAGTGTCCTACATTCTAACTTCAGAAATTCTGCAGCAAGTATGGAAAGGAAGTAGAAGGAAAAAACGAGGTGAGTCATGGATGATGGCACAATGAGAAAAAATATGTAAAGCGCACAAAAGGCCAACAAAGTCTAGGCATTTTGGAATTTTTGGGTTGAAATTCCTACATAATTACTGTTATATTCCCTCTAGACTAGCTAAAATGCTCCAAAATTGTGACAACCACTGCTGGAGGTGAGAGAGTCACAGCATATTTTTGGGAGTGCACTAGGTTAACTGACTTCTTCAACTCTCTAAAGAAGCTTTGCTACTAAACTATAAAACACTAGACAGTGAGCATTTCCCCCTCATAGAGTTCTTCAGCTGGGATCCAAAGAAGCCATAATAAGAAAGTAGAAGTTGAACCTGGTGACGGTAGATGTAATAGATATTGTACAAACTTCAACTAATGTGAGTTAAGGGGAAAAAGTCCAAAGATGTAGAGGCTAAATGGAGGTATTAGGGTATAGGTATTGCCTTAAAATAGCTAAAGTCAGTAATAGTGGACACTGTTCACTCATTTTATTCCTATGGACATATGTCTTAACATTCTTTTGCCAGTTTATATCAATTTATAAAACTGAAACAAAGTTTCATGGGTTTACTATCCATTGTTCTTACGTAAGTAATGATTTTAGTTTCTGTATTAAAATTTTGTAACTGTGCACACTAATAAAGTTTGTGCTTTAAAAAGGCTCCACTGGTCTTATAGTATTTTATGTTTCACTATTTATGGTTTAGTCTAATTGAAGATATGGAAAAACTGTTAATAAGAAACGGCTCCAGTGGTCATAAGCATAGAACACACCTACAAATGTATAAATATACAACTTCCACAGAATTACAAGTATATATATATATATATATATATATATATATATATATATAAATATATATATATAAATATATATATATATATATATATATATATATATATATATATATATATAAATATATGTATATATTTATATATATAATGGGTCTACTTCTGTTTATCAAAGAAACACTTTTTAGAAAAACAGAAAGCCAAACCCACTTTAGCAAAAGTGCACTTAAGCGAAAGTGCACTTTCGTAAACACCGATTCACCGAAGCAAGGTACAGTGGGGATAAGGAAATATGTCCTTTTCCCCACTGTAGTGCAATCTTGGAGTTAGTATATATAAGTAGCAGGGGTATGGGGGTACAGGGGGGGGCTTGCCCCCTGCAAAAATTTGAGAAAAATGCACTTTTGTTTAAGTGCACTTTCGCTAAAGTGGGCTCGGCTTTCTGTTTTTCGAAAAAGTGATTTTTCAATAAATAAAAGTAGACTCGTGTTTGTGTGTGTATATATATATATATATATATATATATATATATTAGCATATTCTTTAAGTTTTCAGTTTTTTTTTTTGTTTTTTTTTTTTGTTATAAAAAAATTTGATTATGTACTAATGACCTTAATTAAATGTCTGTTACCTCAAAAGGATATTCCATTTGTCAGAAATAACACTTTTAATTCAAACTACATACACACTAATTTGGCTAATTTACATAATGAGTGCTACTTTTCCTCATAATATTATTTTCTTGCCAACTTGTGAAGAATAATAAAGTTAATGGAATGCCAAAGAATGACAGTAAATCAGTACACACAGTGTATCTAGACATAGAAAAAGTGTTCATCACCATCCCAGACTAAGCTATTGCAGAAAAACTCTCACAGTTAAATGTAAGCATGCATGTGTAACTCATTGGATAGCAAACTGGTCAACAATTAGAAACCAGAGCATTAGGGCAGGTAGCTCTACATCCTCCAAAAGACCTGTCACTGGTAGTGTACCCCAAGGTTCAGTCCTTGGGCCACTCTTCTTTAGCATTTACTTCTTGGAGATCAAAGCTAATGTCAAGTGAATATGACTGCAAACTTGGTGTCATAATTAACTCACCAGAAAATATCAAGATCCTCCAAGAAGGCCTTTCCTAAACAAATAGCCGGTGTCAAAATCATGGGCTAAAGTTAAATGCTAAGAAATATGTAATAGTGTCCTTTGGCAAGAATGCCTTTCCTTGCAACTATACATTGACAGTACCCACCCCCCGAAAGCTGATCCTGAAATCAAGCTCCTAGGAAACTATGTAGATAATCAGCTGTCCTTTGATCGCCATGTATTCAATATTGTAAGGAATTCCCTTTTCACTGAGCAGATTACATTTAAATGTATGCAATTCAGGTGAAAGGATGCACTTAGTTCTCATTAGACTAATCATTGAGTATAATGCCCCTTTCAGTATGTACCTGTCCAAATACTTGTTACAACTGGAAAGACCACAATGCGTTATCACAAAAAAATCAAGGGCTTAAATCATAGAAGCTATGGAGACCATCTCAAGGTCTTGTCTCTCTTTTCGCTATCATACAGGCTACTATGAGGTGACCTCTCCCTTATACCAAGAGCTTTAGCCTTCCCTATCCTTTCTGACCTGTTACATATTCACAAGTACAATGGCAGCATGAACACCTGCTTAATCTGTTTTGCAACACTAATATGACATGTTGGAGGGCTAAGCATGTATTATGGAGAATACCACTTCTGTGGAACAGTCTTCCACTCAGCATAAAGCAAAGTACTTCTCTTACTCTCTTCAAATGTAATTTGGACGAATTGATTTGAAACTGCAAATTCACTCCTGGTTTAGCATCAATGTCCTTCTTGGATAAAGGCAATAAGTAAATGTCCCACCATATCTTGTTCTGCCCACTTCCGGGTTACTCATACAAAAACACAAGGGCCAAAAACTACCATGGGAGTGTGAGGCTTTTAAATTCCTCATAGATCAATAGCCAAGTAAGTACTTATGAACATATGAACCTTTAATCTGAGATTTCTATTATTACTCAGGAATGAATAAGAGCTGGGAAGATGGCAAAGGAAATGGAAAATATTGGGGTTCAGTTAACTTCATATTTATTAAAAACACATGGAACATAGCAGCAGCGAAGATTTACACCTTCCTCGTTAGTCTGCTGAAACTGTCACGTTCACCACATGGAGTACAAACTACATAATCCCAAAACTTCTAATAGCCATAGTAAGGAAAGGGCTGATCAGAGCTGCTGTGGCATGTATTGGATTGTTTTATACTTCAAATGATATTGTGCAGCATTCCTGTTTGTGGCCAAAATGCTGAAGGTTCTTAAAGTTTCTCAGATTTTACCACAACCATCATCACTGCACTGTCAAAGCAGTTATGAAAACCACTGCCTCTTTGCTATATAGAACTGAATAATGATGCAGCTCATGCATAGCTGTATAAAGGGCTGTTTAACCCCATAATAAACACAGTGTTCTTTAATGCTGGAAGGTATGCTAGCACACATTAAACAACAAACAGTCACTGCAGTTTCTCTTAATGCATTCTCCAAATCAGAAATCCACAGCTGTCATGCAGTATCCATGTGTTGTGTTTAAACCCATCAAACAGCTGTGAATATAGTCAGATCACAGGCATGTATATGCAAACTCATATAATTTTTTTATAGTTGTTATATATTATAGTTGACAAAGTACACATGCTGTAACTGAATAGATTGCTGTTACTCACTCCTCGTTCTGAGACCAGATATGCATTCTTTACAGGAATAAGAACAGGAATCAAATATTCTTTAATTAAATCAATAAATTTATTCTGTCACCACAGAACTGCAGCTACATTTCATCATGGCCTACTACATCTGTTTTGCAGATGAACACTGTTGGTCTCATCCACTTATGATAGAAGATGGTGGGAAGTAAGAATGTGGTTTTCTAATGTGTTCTGTCTTGAAAGCAAATGTGTTAAACTGAACAATAATGTGCAATAACACAAAATGTTCTTGAGTAACGAGGATATTTAAAGTAAATGTTATGTTTTGTTTGAAAGACATTGTTTCACATGATAATTTCAATGTAATCTAAGGACTGAAAGTAAGGGAAAAGTGATTCAATAGCAATTAAAAGCGAAAACTTTTAAGATAAAACAAAATAGAATACTAAGACAACCACTGCATACCTATTTAAATAGCATTTTGAATACATAGAGTAATATACTAACTGATACAGAATTACAGTTTTATATTGAGATATCAGGGTAAAACTTTAATGGCTCACCAGTTTGATAAAATATTACTTATAGAATATATGTGCCATTTTAATACAACTAGCTATGCAAAGGGTTATTAAATTTGATTTGGAAAACAAATGGCCTCCTAAACTAGTCTTCTTGGGAGCCCCTGTAGTTCATTAACATAACTTACTACTTCATAGAGTCAGCAAGACAAATGACAAACTGGAAGGATACTGTTACACTCGCCTAAAGAAAAAAAATCAAAAAAACTTTTGTCTCACAGGCAGATTAATCAGCAACAAAAATATATCACTATAGATTTCAGTTGGTGTGATATCATGTCACAAAACACTGCAGGAAAAGGATGGCTTCCACTGTGTTAGGATTCTGTCACAAATGCCATGCTTTTACTTTTGGTTTTGTCTGACTTGGAGAGGCAGGAAAAAGTGTGTTTCCCCTTCTCTTCAGGTTTGTCCAACCTTAGGGTTCATTTGTATGTATAGAAATCAATTAATTCCAGTTAGAAAACCTTAATAGTACAGCTTTGGGAGTCCCAAATATTCCTTAACTTTTAAGTAAAAGGCTTACTAATTCAGACATACCAGTGCCAAAGCTCAGTTCAGTAAATACAAAAGACCTTATACACACACACACACACACACACATATAGACACACAAGTAATGTACCCCCCTCCTACTGCAACCTCCCAGGCAGACACACACACACACTCTCACACATACACTCATGCATGCATCCCCCCTCCCACACACACACACACACACACACACACACACACACACACACACACAAACGCTCACTCACACACCCGTCAACACTACCTGACCTCTGAGCTCCCCAGCACTTACCTTTAACTTTTGGCTGTGTTCATTGCTACAGCTGGCCTGGAGCATTATAAATGTCTTCTTGTGGGCAGTTCTGAGGGAAACCTTAAGGCTAGTTAACATATATCCCTCCCCTGGAATGTCTCATTAACATTTAGCATGGCCTGGCCACAGAGGCAGTCCACTGCAGTGTTGCATGTGTTGAAATGAGCCCTCTGTTTTATTAGTTCATAGTGGAAATGTAGAAACAGCATCCTTTTATACTATCTGGCCTTGAAATATTGTTTTGCGATTAAAGTGTGGCAGATCATTATTGTATGACCCTCCTGAAAGAAGTGAGATGGAGTTATAAGTATGGTTTTACATGTGTTCTCATAACTGCAAAATAGGAAATGACTCAGCATATAGAAAAATAATAGTAACATAATTTTGGTGAGTTAGCCCTGTGTGTAGAATATATTTATATGGCATACTTGCACTTAATTTGATATGCATACAAGTATAACATTAGGAGAAATGTGGAATATATGAAACAAATTCCAGATGTCATTAAATTAATTAAATTAATGTAAGCAATAAAATGCTTGTGTTT
>NC_056745.1:493876205-493966205 GCF_019279795.1 Protopterus annectens
TGTCAAAGGATGAGCGGTACACATTCCCAGTGGCTAGGTATACTGATCATTTACTTGGACAGACTTATCTTAAGCAGACAGTATACCCAGGCGGTCACTATTTTTCTGCCATTTTTTTAATTATATCATGCTTACCTATATGTAATATATGCAGTAAGAAACTGGAAGCAGCAGGTTCTGTAAACTGCACACATATTTGAAAATCCTGTACTGTAACTGCATGTGGTGCTATGCCTGCTTCCCTTAGCAACTGCAATTTTTCCATCTGGCATTATGGTGCTCCTAAGGGTCCCTCTAGATTGATTGTCAGAGGGATATTAGCAACCTCTGAAAAACTGTATTCGGATTTGATAGTAGCATAGTCTGAAAAAGTCTGGTCTCTCTTCCCACCATAAATGATGCTCTGAAACTACTACACAAGTAAAGCCCTCCCTTAGATGCTTCTAGTTAAAATATCAGTGAAAAAGTACGGCAGGTGCACGGCCCCAAATTACCAAGTCCACAAAAAACACACAGGCCATCACACAAAAGCAAAAGATGTGCACAAGCAAAATATAATTTATTAAAGCATAGTAAGGCAAGACAGACCGGTTTCAGCCCAGTTATTAAGCCTTCCTCAGTATAAAGTTAAATCACAAAAACAAGTCTTTTATGCTTAATGATTATCACATGATAAAGAAAGAATCCCCATGGTTGGTTGGTTATAAATGTTAATTAAGCCCGGGGGGAATAATCCTCCCAGCTTGATAATCCACTTCTTTTCATTTTTATTAAGCACGTCATGCTAACCAATTTTGTTAGCCTGGTCCCCACTTATCCTGTCAATAATGGTGAACCTAAAAGATGCAGTAGAATGGGTCAAGGAGTGTTTATATAATGCATAACGGGTTTCTTTAATCTAACATCACTAACATGCTCAGATATTCTTATCCTAACAGGGTGAGAGGTCTGTCCTATATAAAAAGCAGAACATGTACAGGTAGCTAGGTAAATAACCCAATCAGTTTCACAGTTGGCCAAAAACCTGATATCAAACACTTACCCAGTGCTTTTACTAGTAAACTGTTTGGACTTAGCCACCCTAACACACTGTACACAATGACCACATGGAAAGCATCCCTGCAACAAATCACCAGTTAAAGTAGTCTGTAATGGTTCACCCAAAGGTATCCCATGTTTATAATGGTTAAAATAGGATCCCATGGTTTTACCCCTATGGTATGAGAATTGGCATTTATCTTTTAAAAATGCAGATAATCTATCATTCGCTAACAATATATTCCAATGTTTGTTCACAATGTCTAACAAAACATTGGTATTACGTCCGTAGGTGGTAACCAGTCTAAGTTCAGATGTTCCTGATTCTTGTTTATCTTTATATGTCAAAAGATTATTCCTATTAACAGAAGATGCAAAATTGCTAGCTGAAAGTATTGTACCTGTCTTATACCCACGAGATTTGAACCTATTAATAAGTTCCAACTTATAGCTTTCATATTTCTGAGGGTGGGAGCAAATATGTCTAATTCTCAAAAACTGTGATTTTGGAATGTTGCGTGTAACATGGGGTGGGTGAAAGCTGGCAGCGTGTAATAACGAGTTGTATTGTGGATACTTGCGGAAAACCTGGGTGTCCAGTGTATGATCTAAATTTCTTGTGATGAAAACATCCAAGAAGGTGATTTGATGAATATCACAACTAACAGTAAACTGGATCCCCCACTTATTACCATTGGTGTATTCCATAAATTCACCCAAGTATTCCTCATCAGCTTTTCAAATCATCCAGCAATCATCAAGGTGGCGTCTCCACATATCAATTTCCCCAAGGTAAAGATTATGAGATACATCATATATCAACTGCTCTTCCACATAGGCCATGAATAGGTCACCATATATGGGGGCAAAAGATGCCCCCATAGCCGTACCCTGAACCTGCCAAAACCATTTCCCCGATAATAAAAAGTGTTCTTGGTAAGAACATGTTCGGTCAAGGCCAATAAATAAAGTATTAAAGCCTGGTGGATAAAGCTCAGCTTGATAAAGCCAATGTTCAAGGGCCAACAGACCTGCCCAATGGGGAATATTGGTATACAGAGATGCTACATCAAGGGTGCATAACAACCACCCCGGTTCAAGTTGGATATCCAATATTAACTTCAAAAGTTCAGTTGTGTCCTGACATATTTGAGAAGTGGCCAAAGATGTATGGTTAGAAACTGTGACAAAGGTTCAGAAACCGATCCACACCCAGAAACAATTGGTCTTCCCGGGGGGGATCCTGTAGATTCTTATGGATTTTCAGTAACAAATATAAAACTTGATGCCTAGGGTCAGGGACAGTAAGATGATACATAGTAGATTAGGAAATAATCCCTTCATCATTAGCCAACAAAAGATACTGATCAATTTCCTGTTTAAATCTCAGACCAGGGTCCAAGGGCATGTACATATAGTACCTGCCATTGTTCAATTGTCTCTTAGCCATGGCATCATATTTGCACCAGTCCATTACTACTACTATTGCACCCCCTTTATCAGAGGGTAGAATAACCAAATCACGATTACGTTGTAAATCATAAATAATTTGCTGTTCATTCTTAGAAAGATTATGTGATTTGATCTGAAACTCCTGTGATTGAAAATGTAGATCTTTGAGAACTTTATATTGAAATAAATATACTGAATGATGCATGGGAGACATGAATGTGGACTTGCGAAATCTGAAACAATCAGAGACAACAGTATTAGAACCAGAATCAAAATATAGTCTGAGATAAGTAAATGACAAAAATCTATAATGTCTTGTGCTAATGAATCTTCCGAAACATAAAATACTGGTACAAAGTTAAGTCCTTTATTTAAAAGCTGTATTTCAGCTTGTGTCAATGACTGTGAAGAAATATTCAAGACAATAGTACAGTTGTTTACTTGTTTGTCTTTACTTTCAGTAAGGTCTCTACATTTTTTATGCCCATGATGCTTTCTCCATCCCCTCCGTACTCTGCCCCTACAGGGGTATCAGAAGTCCTACGTTTTGGGGCTGGGGGCCCTACAGTATATGATGTTTCAGAATCCGTCATGGAGGATGAATCCTCAGTAGAGGTCCCACTCACAGAACTAGAAATCCTTTTCAGAATAGACCTAGGTCTCCTTCTTTTCGAAAAATTTCTATCCAGATTGGCAAATTTAACATTCTTGTTAAGGCCAAAAGGTTTACCCCATTCATAATCACCCTTATCACGTTGAAATTTTTTCATCTTCCTATCCCTCATTTGCTCCTCCAAAGTAAATAACTCCTTTACTAAGCAAGTTTAAACAATTAGTATAGCAGGCCTATCCTTTAAATTGTCGGGTATCTTCACACAAAGAGGCTACCTCGGTAATATTTGTATCAATCAGATGATCATAATGAGCAACAAGGGTATCCACAAAACCCATAGCTGCTTTTTGTTGAATTTGGGCCCACTGTTCTAACAATTCCTCATCCAGATGAGATACAAGGGGTTGGATACGGACTCTGAGGCCCCTGGGGGAAATTCCTTTTGTCTGGTATGGTTTAAATAATCTTAGGTGCCACACATTAGTCCACAAAATTCTCATGCTCTTCGTTAATTGTTCAAACAATTTTGAACAAGTATGGTAGGCTCAACCCTATCCCCCATATCACTCTGGTTCCCACTAGGTCCAAGACCAAAAATCCCCAAATCATCCCTATCAGCAGACAGCCCCTTTATCAAAAATATAAGATCCATAGTAAAATAACGTATTGATATGTCAGTATATATTTTTCTTGATAATGTCCAATATGCACGGAACAAGTTAAACCAACAAATTCAATATTATTAACCCCTTATTATTATTATTCAATTGGAGCAAAAATTACCCCAATAAAATTCAGTAAACATCCAATTCAGACTATGAAAGAATCAATAAGAAAGAGGGCAGGCACATATCATATAACCCACAATGGGGTTTATATTCTCAAGACTAAGTTTGGTTCACTGCCAGCTATACCCAAATTAGGGTTATCACCAAACTTGACCAACCATAGATCAATGTCTAAACAACATACACAATATTGGGGGGCAAGAATAGCCAATGCGTAGATGTTATATGCCTAGAATAACGCACTATAAAATAATGGTTCCAAATTCGAAAAGAAGTCCCTTGTGTGTCCGGCTAGGATCACCTGCATTAATAATTCTGTCAATAATCCAACCTGCGGTGAACCAATATAGCCCTGGCATACAATAAGGCCTATCATAAAAAGGCATCCATCAATAATTAGGACTTTCTGTTGTACACATTGCTACATCCCCAAAAAAAACATATATACCCAAGAACACAATAATCTCCATAGCCTCACAAAGCTGGAAAAAGGGATAAAGTTAGCACGAAAACCAAACAACATAAACAAGAAAAGCTGATATATAATCAAAATCATGTGCCATCCCACAAGCAAACTGACCCTCATAGATTTCCCTCATTAAAGTCAAAAACAGTATCATTGGTCAAAAACTTGTTCCATGACAAGATGGAAAAAATTGGGTATGTCTACAAATAATCAAAATCCAAATGTCAAATATATAAAAGGCAGATATCAAACTGAGCTAGAATTAGACTCTTAACCCAGCCTACCTAAAGTAAAACTGCTAATCCAAACAAATATACATTGCTTTAAAGCATACAACTAGGGTTAGAAGGAGATGAAAACAATATTTAGCATGATAAACATATAGTTGTCAGGATATTCATGCATATTCAGAAAAAATGGCCATCATTCTAAACAACTATGTCACAGAACATGTTACCCATAGACATAGCCATACAATATAATATCATAGGTATGGTCATTTGTGCAATTAAATCTTATATTCCTACATACAATAATGGTCTCATCCAAAAACAGTAGCCCAAAGGCAATACCAGATGAATTATAACACAGTGCCCAGGCCCAACAGTTAAAAAAAAACATGTTGCTGAATGATGATGAATTTGATGAGAAAAAATAAGTTCAAAATAGTCTCAAGTAAGAGCCAACTGTAGCACGATCAATGGTTTGCAAATGAAGTGGCAGTAGTTATATTTAAACGCCACACAAAACATACTACAATATTATGCATGGGTAGTAAAAAACAATAATCTGTCCAAATATAAGTCCCAAATACAGTTATGAAACTCCATTAGTAAATGCAGTAACCAGAGAGAAGCTTATGACCAGTTCATTCCTCAATACCATAACTGAACAGTTCCAACCGTAACTGAACAGTTCCAACCTCTACAATGTTCAACGGACAGAATGAACCATTACTACTTAAATGCACAAACATTTAGAAAGGACCAAGGTAAATGTTAATAGAAGTAGAACCAATTGAAATGCAATAGCATTCCCTCCACGTAAATGTACCAATATATGGAAATTCCAAAATATTAGAAGCTATTTTACACAAAAAAATAAACGATAAATCTGCAAGTTATTCACTGTAGCATTAAACCACCAACTCCAAAGTGTCTTATAACCTGCTCGTACATAGCTTCACTAATGCGTTTGAAAAAATTAACCGAACAAGTACAGATGCCAACACGCCAGTAGGTCCCCCAAAGAAGGAATGCAAATGTTAGAATTACTAACTGTCACTCCCTGTTCAACGAGCCCATTCAGAAGGCCGGAAAGGTTTTTGTAGCTTAGGTGAGTGAGAATGATTGTTATAAATGCTAAAGCAGATTGATACTAAAAAGTACTCACACCATGGTTCCCTTAATACATGTGTATATAAGTCCAACAGATACCAAAAAGCTGATAAATCCCCAAAGCGATTGCACAAGTTGAACCTGTCCAGTTTAACAAACAAACTGTCAAGTGTCTTGCGATTAGCCCCAATTGTTTCTGGGTGTGGATCGGTTTCTAAACCTTTGTCACAGTTTCTAACTATACATCTTCGGCCACTTCTCAAATATGTCAGAACACATATTCAGGAAACAACTGAATTTTTGAAGTTAGTATCAGATATTCAACTTGAACCGGGGTGGTTGTTATTCACCCTTGATGTAGTGTCTCTATATACCAATATTCCCCATTGGGCGGGTCTGTTGGTCCTTGAACATTGGCTTTATCAAGCTAAGCTTTATCCACCAGGCTTTAATACTTTTCTTATTGGCCTTGCCGAACATGTTCTTACCAAGAACACTTTTTATTATCAGGGGAAATGTTTTTGGCAGGTTCAGGGTATGGCTATGGGGGCGTCTTTTGCCCCCATATATGGCGACCTATTTATGACCTATGTGGAAGAGCAGTTGATATATGATGTATCTCATAATCTTTACCTTGGGGAAATTGATATGTGGAGATGCTACCACGATGATTGCTAGATGATTTGGTAAGCTGATAAGGAATACTTGGGTGAATTTATGGAATACATCAATGGTAATAAGTGGGGGATCCAGTTTACTGTTAGTTATGATATTCATCAAATCACTTTCTTAGATGTTTTCATCACAAGAAATTTAGATCATGCACTGGACACCCAGGTTTTCCACAAGTATCCACAATACAACTCATTATTACACACTGCCTACACACTTCCAGCTTTCACCCACCCCATGTTACACGCAACATTTCGAAATCACAGTTTTTGAGAATTAGACATGTTTGCTCCCACCCTCAGGAATATGAAAGCTACAAGTTAGAACTTATTAATAGGTTCAAATCTCGTGGGTATAAGACAGGTACAATACTTTCAGCTAGCAATTTTGCATCTTCTAGTAATAGGAATAATCTTTTGACATATAAAGATAAACAAGAATCAGGAACATCTGAACTTAGATTGGTTACCACCTACGGACGTAATACCAATGTTTTGTTAGACATTGTGAACAAACATTGGAATATATTGTTAGCGGATGATAGATTATCTGCATTCTTAAAAGATAAATGCCAATTCTCACACCATAGGGGTAAAACCATGGGATCCTATTTTAACCATTATAAGCATGGGATAACTTTGGGAGAACCATTACAGACTACTTTAACTTTTGATTTGTTGCAGGGATGCTTTCCATGTGGTCATTGTGTACACTGTGTTAGGGTGGCTAAGTCCAAACAGTTTACTAGTAAAAACACTGGGCAGGTTTTTGATATCAGGTTTTTGGCCAGCTGTGAAACTGATCGGGTTATTTACCTAGCCACCTGTACATGTTCTGTTTTTTATATAGGACAGACCTCTCAACATGTTAGGATAAGAATATCTGAGCATGTTAGTGATGTTAGATTAAAGAAACCCAGTAATGCATTATATAAACAATCCTTGACCCATTCTACTGCATATTTTAGGTTCACCATTATTGACAGGATAAGTGGGGACCGGGCTAACAAAATTGGTTGGCATGACATACTTAATAAAAATGAAAAGAAGTGGGTTATCAAGCTGGGAGGATTATTCCCCCAGGACTTAATTAACATTTATAACCAACCAACCATGGGGATTCTTTCTTTATCATGTGATGATCATTAAGCCTAAAAGGCTTGTTTTTGTGATTTAACTTTACACTGAGGAAAGATTAATAACTGGGCCGAAACCAGTCTGTCTTGCCTTAGTATGTTTTAATAAATTATATTTTGCTTGTGCACACCTTTTGCCTTTGAGTGCTGGCCTGTGTGTTTTTTGTGGATCTAGTTAAAATATAAAAACTATGAATGGATATCTTATTCAACAAAGAAAAAAGTGTGGTAGATTAATATTTTATCTGACACTCTTTTAAGAACTCTGGGGGAAAGTAATTAAGGAAGACTAAAAGAATCAATTCAGATAGTTGCAGGCCTATATTCCCTTTCACTCGCTCTCTCTCAGACCAAAATAATTTTTATGTGTCACTTCTCCTTATTATGGGGTCTGACTTCTAAGCAGAACCCTGTCTCCAAGGTCATAACTTATTTTGCAATCTGCATGAGGCTGAATAGTTAAAGTCACCCAACACAGTGATGACTTTACCCCATGTAATTTTCTAGAATGAATCTGTCCTTCAGGAAACGTAGTAATAGTTATTGTTTATGTCAATTCAACTAAGCATGATTACTGATGGCAAAGAAGCAAACGCAAAATGGTGAGAAGGCTGACGTATGACAGCAGTGATCATGCCCCTGTTCTAAAAAGACTGACACCAAGAATATTAATAAAACTGAGAGAGCAGGAAATGCATCTCAGATCTTTCTGGTCTAGTATGTTAAGTTTATTTGTAAGCTAAAAATAAAACTTTGCCATATATGTTGTTCTTTTTGCATCAAAATAGAATGTATCCATTTTCACAATAGTCAAGTTTTTTTTCATAAATCATTAAAATAATTATTCAAATACACATAAGCAGAACCAATACAAAATTAAAAATTATCTGATTTCCACTTGTCTGAATCCAGTGTTCCTGTTAAGACAGTTATACTTGGAAATTGTTCTGTCTTCTTTCTGCAGAGATGACTTGGCTGGCATGCAGAGTTTTTATGGGTTAATGTCCACTGTCTTAGAGGGCATTAAACTTATTGTGGGTGGGAGGTTTCATCTAAGTGTAGATCTCACATTGTACATTGAAAGTGGCAGTTCTGACAATCACAGCATCAAGGGCTGATCTAAACAGTTGCAACAGGAAGTTTGGATGAGTTCCATGTTCTTGTCATGCTAGCTGAAACAGAAAATATTGTATCTACTTTCTGCTGGTGGATTTCTCTCTGTCATATTGAAATTTGTGGCTTAGACTATTGGAATTAAATGTTCCTTCCTCCCTTTATAATAAAGACAGTTCCCAGTTTCTATAATGGTTTACCTTTGTTTTGTTTGTTGTTTGTATTTTTCCTGGCTGTACAAATGCTAAATTATTTTATTCTATTTTTTCCAATAATTTCAGTTCATTCTCTCTTATTATTTTCATTTCTTCCATATTTTTTATTGTTTGTCTCACATATTTCACAAAAACATTTTTGGTAATAAAAAATGGATTGCTTTTTGCCTTGCTTCTATTTTTCAGGATACAGTTTGTATTGGCTCCAGTTAGAACAGCCATCTCTCACCCTGACAGTTTGTTTTTACTGGACTTAAAATGTCTCATCTTGCAGTATCAGATGTCCTGGTATAATGTGGTTAAAAATTATTTCATCCCTTCCATAATTTTTTGAAGACTTGACTTTTTCACATCCTAAAATGTTTATTATGGGTTCTGTTACATTATAATATTCAGCACTGTTCACAAGTTATTAGTCAGTTCTACCTATCGCAGTATAAAGTATGAATGTGTTTCAAAAGTCTCCCATTCTGTTTCTAGGTGAAGATAAAGACACCCAAAATGATGTAAAAATAAAGAAATGAGCCTGTCAGAGTTTTAATGTGCTTGCCAGGAATATGTTTTCCTTAGTATAGTATGAATCCATGCATTTAATATCTTTGATTTCAGGAAATTATTTCAAGTATTACATAAGTAACACATTGAAAAAGAGACCATATCAGGAAATACCTAGTTTAGTGTGTTGCATGCATAATAATAAAATGAGTAAGTAACTATTACAGAGGATTATGATTGGGTCTCTAACCATAACCAACTTGTAGTGCTTGGAGAGTGGTGATTATGCTCTGAGATCTAGAAAAAGACAAATCAATTAAGCACTTCTATAGTGTGAGACCCAGTATTAACAATTGCTAAGCACCTCCTGCTTCATTTGTTAAGATCTGGTATCACACTAACCAGCTAAACCTTCCAGTACTGACCAGCAAGTAACAGCATCAGAATAAAAAACAGATTAGTTTCTGCCTGCTGTTTATGCCAGTAATGTGTTCCTGACATCTGTTCATAGGTAGGTACTAGGCTGTCTGCCCGAAGGCATTTATAAGCCTAGCCGGAATGTGTTGTCTTTTGCTGCCCCCTTAGATTAGTTCTCTGTGCCTCTGTCCAGCAGAGCCACTGAAGTGATCCCTGGGGTAAACTTTCTGTTTCCCATCCACTCGTCAAGGTTTCTCTTGAAGAGTGTTAGCGACGAGGTCTGCCTAATGTAGATTGGGATCATGTTCCAAAGCATGGGAAGTCTCTGGGACAGGAATCTATCCCTCCTGCATGTCCTATTTATTGTTGTGGTGAGGTTTAGATCCCTGGAGCGTGTGGCTCGAGGGGATATGGTTTTCTTTAGGTGGAGCATGTCCATCAATTCTGGGTTGGACATGGCCTTGTATGTCAGGCAGAGATCACCTCTGAGTAGGTGGTATGCACCCGAGTACAGCTGGAGTTTCTTCAGTTAAGCTACATAGGGCATCTGCTTGAGGCCAGTGATCCTCTTGGTGAGGAACTTCTGTGGTCTTTACAGTTGTTGCAGGTGTCTTGTAAGGTACATCCCAAATGGGGCATTGTACTCTATGATGGTTCTGATGAGTGATGCGTAGAGGGGCCCAATGACCTCTTTCGATCTGGATGCAAACCCTTTTGTGATTAGGTGGGCCATATAGAAGGTTTTCTAACCACTTTCGCAATGTGATTATCAAAGGAGAGTTTACTATCAACTTGGGTCCCCAGATCCCTTATTACGTCTTCCGTATTTAGGGGGCTACCACCTATGTGGTAGTTTGTGGGTACATTGTTTTTACCAAAGGGGATGACTATGCACTTTTTGGCATTTAGCTTGAGGCCATGGTTTTGACACCAGGTATCTGTCTCAGTGTGACCCTTTTGGAGGATGTCTGTGTCAGCCAGAGAGTCAATTATAGCCCCTAGTTTGCAGTCATCTGCTAACTTGGTCAGCCATAGTCCTTCTGTGCTTGCCTGTACCTCTGAGAAGTATATGCCGAACAGGAGGGGTCCTAGGACTGAGCCCTGGGGAATGCCACTTGTAACCGGTTTAGAGTCAGACCTAGCTCCCGCAACTCTTACCATGTGGGTTCTGTCCATGAGCCAGTTGGCAACCCATCTTGTGACGTAGGGGTTTATGTTCAAGCTGGTGAGCTTGTCTATAATACCTGAGTGAGGAATGGTGTCGAAGGCCTTTGCGAGGTCTAGGTAGGCTGTGCGGACCACCTTTCCCTCGTCTATAGCCTTGGTAACAGTCTCAAAGAAGTCCACCAGGTTTAGGAGGCATGATCTGCCCTTAACAAAGCTGAACTGGGTAGGGTCCAGTCTTTGGAGGTTTCCAAAGTCTCTTTTAATGAGATCCATGATAATGTGCTCCATAGCTTTTTGCAGACCAAGCTAGTCAGGCTTATGGGGCGATAGTTCCCGGGGTCCATTGTGGCTCCACCTTTGTGGAGCGGAATAACCGTTGCTGTGCGCCACTCTGTGGGCATGTAGCCTTTTGAGAGGCTGAGTTTAAACAGTGTGTTTAGGTGAGGGGTTAGTTCATCTTTGAGCTTGTGTAGGACGCAGCCTGGGACACCATCCAGTCCCATTGATGCTGTGTTTTTGGCTTTGGAGACGGCTGTTTTAACCTGAGTGTCTGTGATTTCAGGGGCACTACATTCTTCTGGTATAGTTATGGGCCCTTTTGGGGGTGAGGGGGGGTGAGGTTTGCACTGAACCTGTCTGCCAGGATGTTGGCTATATCGGTCGATTCAGTGTATTTTGTGCCATTCTGCACTAACTCCGAGCAGATCTGAGAATTGCTACTTAGATTCTTGATATAGCTAAAGAATGGCTTGTGGTTATATTTGGAGTCCATGGCAACTTTTCTTTCGAAGCTAGCCTTGGATGATTTTATGAGGGATACTGATCAGGGATGTCTTCCCTTCATGGGATTTTACTCTTTTCTGTACTAGTTTCCTCCTTCTATTGTATAGCTTGATTATGGCAGGGGTCCACCAGACTTGTTTCCTTTTCTTGGAGGAGTGAGTCTTGGTTTTGTTTGGGATAGCACGATCCATGCATTCTTGTAGGTGCCCATACAGTGCATTAGTAAAGGATTTTGCAGCTTGGACAGCATTATCATTTAGCATGGGGGTTTTGAAACTTCCCACCTCGGTCTTAATTAATGTGAAGTTTGCTTTTGAAAAGTTTTTCACTGTGGTTTCCTTGACTGGGGGTGGTGGTGGAATGTGGATATCCAGAGTGATTAGTTTATGGTCAGATCTAACCAGCGAGGGGTTGACCTCCGGTGTGGAACACCAGTCGCCCATGTTGGTGATGACCAGGTCCAATATGCTGTCACCTCTGGTGGGGGTGTTGACCAGTTGATCCAGGGCATTTAAGTTTATAAATTCTAGGAAATGTTGGGCTAGGGAGTTCGTACTTGAGTAGTTATCCCAGTTAATGTTTGGGTAATTGAAATCACCCAATATCAGGGTGTTTGGTAGGACCTTTATGTTTCCAAGTGTTTCCAGGAATGCGGAGTGGGGGTCCTGGGACATGTTGGGTGATATGTAGCAAGCTATAATTTGAATAGCAGTTTTGCCCATTGTTAGTTGCACGTAGATGATCTCTAAAGCATCGTGCTGTGCCACTAACCTGGAGGTGTGGGTATCCTTGATAAATATGGATACTCCCCTGCCTTTTGTATTTCGGCCCTGGTTTTGTGGCCGAAATCTATGGTATGAGTTGTAGCCTGGTAGTTCTGGAGTGCTCTCTGGAGCCTTAAACCAGGTTTCTGTTACTGCACATATATCAATTTTCTCCATACTGAGGAGTGCCTCGAGTGCATGCATTTTGAGGTTTAGACTTCTGGCATTGAGCAGCATTACCCTCAGTTTTTTGTTACTTGTGCTATTTATGGTGGTGGGTTTGTCTTTTGAGCCTTGCCTAAAAAAGGCACTATGGAGATGGCAAGAGCCTTGGCCAGTATTCAAAAGCCTAAGGGTGACAGGTGCAAGCCATCTCTAGCGAAGCAGCGTGGCTTGTCGAGCATGTCATCCCAGGCTGACAGACACTGGATCCCCTTTGAATGACACCAGAAGCTTAGCCAGTTGTTGAAATTGATAATTTTTTCTCTATACCATGGTATCATTCTTGGTGAGGGCAGGATGGTACTCAGGGTCAGGGTCATACCGACCTGGGCTACATGATCAGAGAGCTCCTCCATGTCTCTTTTCATGTAGTCCAGGGAGGTAAGGCTCAGGTCATTCACACCAACATGGACAATGAAAGAGCC
The DNA here is from genome assembly GCF_019279795.1 of Protopterus annectens. Taxonomy (NCBI): domain Eukaryota; kingdom Metazoa; phylum Chordata; order Ceratodontiformes; family Protopteridae; genus Protopterus; species Protopterus annectens. The sequence goes on from NC_056745.1 coordinate 493,889,308, forward strand.
ATATTTGTACTTATTCTGGAGTGACCTGAGTGCTTGTGTTATGTGGTGGATCCTGGCACCCAACAGGCAACTAACAGTAACCTTCTCCTTGTTCCGCCTAGTGAGTGGGACGTCAGTGTGCCTGACTATAGAGTCACCTATTACTAGTGTGTTAGGTATGCTATTTTGCCTTAAGGGCTGTGATTGTGTGGCACACTGGTTTTGTGAAGTATGTGTTTCATGGTTTGTGTTGGGGGGTGGAGTTTGCTTGGATGTCTGCTTTGGAGGTCTCTGTTGCTTTTGCAGATTTTTATTTAGAGCCTCTGAGTATGTTTTTGTGTATTTATGTGTGTTTTTTGCCAGTGCTGGTTTCATAGGTCTATGTGAGACTGGTGGTATGATGCAAGTAATTACCTTCTCCTCTTGACTGCTTGGCCCAGTCTTAGGTTGAGAGAGCTTAGCCTCCAGTTTGGCTGTATAATTGCATCTCTCGCATGTATTAGTGTTTGGTGGAAGGAGGAGAGGGCTGTCTCTGTACATGAGGCAATTGTAACATAGCCTCAAAATGCCCAGATTCACCAGTTGGACTGGAGAGTACACCAGAAACTACCCTTTGGACATGGCTGGATAAGTACAGAGAACTGTTTTACTGATTGGCTGGTAAAGTCGAATAGCGAGCTTTGTCCTTCTCTATAGTATAGGGGGTCTAGTGCTAAGGTTTATTAGTGCTTGCTATGAGTTTTGAGCAAGTGCCGGGATGAGAAGTGAATGATTTGAGTGCTTAAGTTGAAAGTTTGTCTAGTTCCAAGGGAAAAATTGAAGAGTAGACTTTGTGGAGCCGGGAATAGTTATACCCTAGCTAACTGCTGCTGCCCGGCACTCAAAACCTTGCAAATGCGGGTTTTATAGCAGGGAAATGGAAGAGATAGAAATTAGCCCAAAATGGCCAATAAACTACTAATTTCTGGGCTGAAACCACTCCTCCAGGGAAAGATAGGCTGCTCAAAGCTCCCTCTCTCACAGTGAACAGAGAAACTTCCTTCTATCCAAGTAAGGTATGGGCAAACACAGAAACTTGTAACACAGCCCTGAATTCAGCACTAACCTGAAAACTGGACTAAACTAGCTTAGAAAGGTGGGAAAACAAGTATTTTTTTTTGGGGGGGGGTTTGTTTTTTTCAGAAAATAAAGCAGATACAATAAAAAAAACACTTTACATGCACAGAAATGGCTATCACACTTGAGTGTGTAGCCTACTACAGTTAAACAGGTAATTTAAACACAAAAATTACTTTCTTAAAGTGCAGGTAGTAAAATAAGTACAATATGTAGCTGAAACAAGCTTTTTAAAATCACAGAAACTCTAGAAAATCGGCATTTTAGGTGGAATTAGCTAAAGGCAGCAAGAAAATGCAGGAAAATGATACTTAATCACTCCAAAGTCTCTCTTTTGTCTCTTTGCTGCTGTAGAACTCTGCAGGGCACTAGGCAGCAGCCAGCTGAGCTGTATACTAGCACAAAAACCTTGCAAATGTGGGTTTTGTAGCAGGGAAATGAAAGAGATATAAATTAGCCCAAAATGGCCAATAAACTACTAATTTCTGGGCTGAAACCACTCCTCCAGGGACAGATAGGCTGCTCAAAGCTCCATCTCTTATAGTGAACAGAGAAACTTCCTTCTATCCAAGTAAGGTATGAGCAAACAAAGAAACTTGTAACACAGCCCTGAATTCAGCACTAACCTGAAAACTGGACTAAACTAGCTTAGAAAGGCGGGAAAACAAGTATATATATATATATATATATATATATATATATATATATATATATATATATATTTTTTTTTTTTTTTTTTGTTAACATAACAGAATCTCTTACGATGCCTTTATGACAGGATTCACTAAGTGTTTTATGTCTTTGAAAGCTGGCAAAACACTTAGTGATTTTTTCCCTGTTAACTAGTAGTACATGGAGGTGATAAAATTCCACACACTATAAAGAATTATGATTGCGTCTCCAATCATAACCCTTTATTATGTGTTCTCAACATGGATTCCAAGATTCACCCCTCGAGCTTAACTCTTGATGTGAATTTCTTGGCATCCATGTGTTGAACACATAATACACTGGTTATTATTGGCATATCATTGAAATGGGACTGAAACTGGTCCAATGAAATCAGCACCCTACCGCAGTAAACAAACTTAAATAAATACAAAATAGATTGCCAGGCCAAGAAATTCTCATTGAAAGCGAACTTGACAGGTGAATCTTGGCATCCATGTTAAGAGCACATAATAAAGATTATGATCAGTGAGGCCCAATCATAACTTTTTTGTAGCACATGGAGTTTTAACCATGCAGTTAGAGGAAAAAAAGAGAAAATGTGTAGGAGCACAAAGTGTTTTACCAGTTTTTATAGCCTTTGAAAGCCAGCAAGACCACATTAGCTCTGTCAAAAAGACAGCAGGCAGATCATCCCGTTGAAGAATGAACATCTCAAAAAGCTGTTAAAACACTTTGTTCTGACACACTTTTTGTTTGTAAGTATGGCAGAGCAAAATATCTAACAGCTTTAACACTGTCTTACATTCTGCCATTGCTTTTTTCCAGCCAGCACTGTCCTCTAGAACAATCCCCTAAAAGAAATCTGATCTTAACCCTGCTTAGGTGTGCTTAACAAAGGGTTGAAGTAACTTTCCAATATCAGAAAGGTGCTTATAAGATTGTCTCTTTTCCCCTTTTGAAGTATAATTTTGGTGCTCTATGCGCTATATTATTCTTATGCCATAAGACCTTTATTACCTACATTTCCTTTGGAATTCCTTCATATGATCTCTGTTATCCTCCATATAACTAAATAGCTTACAGAGTGCTCTGTTCCTATTTCCTTGAAAGAAGTGGAATTTGTTCTACTCCATGTTATAATGCATATAATGTCAAATCTCTTGTTATGTTGACCTGCCCTTGCTAAGCTACTGGAGAAAGCAGTCTGCACTTATCTGTCCATCTTTACCCCCTTCCCCCCAGTGGCTGTCTGGTGTCTGAATCACAGCATGGCTTCTGTCCTGGTTATAGTGCTAAAACAATTTAAGTTCCAAACCAAAAAGTAAAAAGGTCATACAAACAAACCAGTCAGTAAAAACTGCTAGAAAAACCCAGCCAAATTAGGGTTTTCACTGTGTGATACTTTAAACGTCCTGTAATGGTGGCCATGGGATATATGCAAATGATTCCTTAAGGATATCAAGTGTTTCAGCTACATGGCTTCTGAATGACCATGATGTTTTTATTTTATGGTCACATTCAGGCCAATAAAGCCAAACCCCATTAGCTGTGGGCATGCATGTTTCTGCCTTTTTATTGACTTCTTCATCAGCACAGCATAAGTGGATAATTTGGCTGTACTTAGTTGAGATCTTGATAAGATCCTCTGAAGCTTATATTAGGGCTCCTCTATAGCTTCTATCTTCTAAGAACTGCCTCAGTCCTTTGATACTATTAATCGTAGCATCCTTAATGAAAGGTACTATAACATGACATTACCCCTTAGATACTGGTTTACTGACAAAGCTAAAGGTAGAGCCAAGACAATTAAGTAAAAAATGCCATTTCAATTCCCAGGGTTAAAAACATACCATAGCAGAGTCTTTTTTTTGGCCCCATACTTTTCTCAGTTTTTGCCAGTCAAGCTTGATACCACTCTGACAAAACTGAAGCTATTCAGTACGCAAATTGTATGCTCACGTCCTAGAAACTTACATCACACTTGTCTGGTCACAACAGTTTATAAATTACAATCCAAACACATACATTCTCAAAATGCATGTTTACAGGCCATACAAATTATAAGTGAGCATGATGCAAAACACGTGTGTTTTGCAGAGGGAGTAAGCTCATAGGACTACAGGAATGAGTAAGTGAAAGACTCAAGCACCAGACACTATATTATACAACTGTCAGCATACCTCAACAATTAAATACTTTATTGTACAAATGTATTATTATCTGATTACATCATACATTCTCTATACATCCCCAAAACTTTATTATTCTCACTCAAAGGTTGATGCATCGTGGAGAGAAAGCAATCAATGACAGGCTGTTAAACATCTGTCTGCCTCTTTCTGTGAAGTAAATTAAACTCAGACCACTTGTAACTCACTAGTAAGTTACATAAATATTGCTTAACAAATAAGTGAGCAATGATGTCCTGAACAAATATCAGTCTGAGCTAGCATGCTTGAGCATATCTGAATTGAGTTTGAAAGATCAAGCCAGTTAAGCTGACTCTACTACTTTTGTATGCTCTGATCATGGTCTTATCACACTTTGCCTGAAATCTTGCAGGAATTCTCACAGCAATTTAGCATACTTGAAGAATTATATTACAGTAGATTTGCTTAGTGACAAAAGAAGACAATAAGCCTATTCAATATACCCTTTTAAGTGACTTGAACATTCTGCCTTCATTCCATCCCTGTTTGTTCAAAGATCTGCTGAATACCTGTGGAGATTCCTTTCCATAGCCCATTATGGCAGTCTATTCTATGAAACTGTAACCCTCTCTGTTAAAAAAAAAACATACTCCAGTGAGCAGTTAATCACCTATAATCTACTTCTTTCCCCTTCTATCCTTCCTGTTCAGGGTGACCATGTCAATCTTCCCTGACATCATTCTGTGCATCAGTATCATGTTCTCCCTAACATTTGGACGAGGAAAGCTGTAGCTCTTGTGGCCTCTGCTTATATCCATTTCCCTTCATCTCCTAGACATTTCTGGGAGGTTTCCATTGAATTCCTTCCAGAACTGCATGCAGTTCTCAATGTGTGGTCTGACTAAGGTCTTTTAGAGTGAAACAATTGTGTATACTACTGGAATATATCCCCTTGAGGATACACCCCAGCATTCTGCTTACTGCTGTTAGAGCCCTTTCACTGTATTTCCAGTGTCCAGGTGTGATCAGTGCCTGCAGATCTTTTTCTTCTTCAGTTGCTGTCAGTTCTACTCCCTACAGATAACTTCATACCAATGCACTTGGAGCCTAAGGGCAGTGCTTTGCATTTCTTTACACTAAACCCCAACTACTGTCTTTCTGCCTCCTTGATCAGTCATTCCAAATCCTTCCCTAGACTCCACTCTCCATCCTTTACTGCTACACCTGCCTTTATGTCATTATCAGAGGTTGCTCTTTTTCTGTGTTCCTTTAAATGTGGCCAAAGCAAACACAGTGAAAAGTATTAGACCCAGGATGGATTAATGCGGTACTCCACTAGTCATTTTCCTAATTTCTGATATTATCCCACTCACCACCACATTATCTGCCCTACCATTCAACCATGATTGTCTGTCTTCCCAGTTGTGGATCTACTCCCTTCCATTGCAATTTTCATATCAGTCATCTGTGTAGAACTGATGCAAAGGCCTTGCTGTAGTCCACGTACACCACACCTACTGGTACTCCCCTGTAACATTCACCTGGAGCCCAACCCATACCTGTCAACTTCTTTTCTGAAGACTTCTAGACAAAGCTAATCTAATTGGGGAGGGAGGATAAAGGCCCAAAATACTTTAATTATTACTAATTCACTTAAGTGTTTAATAGAAAGACATGTTTTGCATCTATGAGCATTTTCTGAAACAATATGAATTATGAAGCGCCAATATCTGCTATTACTGACTGGCCATAATTATCAGTGGCTGACCAGAAAATAAAAATAAAAAAAATATGTGGAACAGTATAAAAGTAAGAGACAAAAATCAGCAACATTCTGCAAAGTTCTGGAGAGGCGAGAGTTATAGCCTCATGACAAAACTGGACCAAGTTAAACTGACAGTTCCTTCTGGCCATGAACTCATGTTGGTTTCTGTCCTGAAAATTGTTATCCTTTAAAAATGCTGTCAACCTTCCTCTCAGAAAACTCTCCGTGCTTTTCCCTAACATTTTTGTTAAGGTAATAGGCTGGTAATTCCCTACATTTTTCCTGCTGCTGCTGCCTTTGTACAAGTGTATCACACTTGCTATATTTCAGACATTCAGCACTTCTGAATTAGCCATTGATCTGTTTAAGATTTCTATAAATTGGTCTAAAAATAAATAAGATATATTTCAGAGGACACTGAGAGTTTCCTCTTCATCTCCTTTCTCTCTGTACTAGTGTCTGTTATACAGCTATTCTGGTCTGAACTCTAACAAAAAAATAAGTTTGTCCAGTTTACAGGTAAATCCTTCCCAAGTTGTTGTTGTTGTTGTGTCTTTCGGCTTATCCCTGTTAGGGGTCGCCACAGCGGAACTCCGGTCCGCTAATGTTTGGTAGTGGATTTTTACATGCCGAGTTACTAGCCCTGATGCACAACCTTCAATGAAGGTACGCCCATTCATGCATTACTCCACACAGAAGACACTCTAGCTGAGAATTGAACGGGACAACGTCTTGCTGTGAGGCGACAACGCTACCGCATCACCAATGGCTCATCTAAATTGTTTGTTATATCTAGGAGAATTGGGCAGGGGATTGATGTTGTCCAAGATGTAAAAATGTGGGCCTCCATCTTGACTAGGAAATGACCTTGCCAAAATATCCAAATATTGTTTCTAACAAAGTAAACTGTAAATAAGGCTTCAGTACATTAAATTAAATGATAAAATCATTCCTGAATAAGAATTTGGATTTATTGAAAACAGTCCATTTTCTCCTTACTTGAAATCATTAGTAATCAGCTTGAAGATATCTATAACAGGATAATTATATATGCCCAAATTATAATATTAAAGGATTCAAAAACATAGGACTGGGTCTGAAGAGTCATGATTAGTTATAAAGAGTGGTGTGTTGTCAACTGAAAATGTTTGATCTAGCCAGCATAATGGCACAGGCAGTGAGTTTGTGGTTTTACACTGGTGACCTGGATTTGATTAGCAGCTTAGATACTAGATCTTATGGGGTTTGTCAGCTGAGTAGTCTGAGAACAGATTGTGGAAGAGTGGCAAGGTCAAATTTGGACACCCCTGACCACAGACACATCACCTGGCTGAAGTCAGGAGTTATCAGAAGGCAAATGAAAGATGCTGTGGTGCATCTTTGGGGATTTATCCATTAGGATGTTTAAAATATGTTAACATGCAAAGACCTGAAGTAAAGAAAAAGTTTTAGCTTAGGATTTGAAGTATACTAAATCATATTTTAGAAAACTTCAAACAGTTCTTACATGAGGTGAGCACTCTACAAAATTATTACTTAAAGGAAACTCTGGAAATATTTTATATTGCAACACCCACAGTTAAAGGTTGACTTTTAAAATGTCTTGAATATGAATGATGTTTTGATTAGCTTATTGCAAAGTATAACCATAATATGAGAACCATTATCATTTAAAAAAAAATGAACTGAAAAGTAATTTTGTTGCATATTATTTACCTGCCATTAAATATTTGTATTGTAGGTCCTTTCAAGCCATGTGATTATCTCTTCCGAAGCTGGTTGATACGAGTTGGAGTCTGGGTGATAGCATTACTCTCACTTACCTGCAATAGTCTAGTGATCACAACGATCTTTAGATCACCAATCTGTATATCTTCCTCAAAAATATTAATTGGACTAATAGCAATTACAAACATTTGCTTGGGGTCATGCAGTGGCATCTTAGCAGTTGTTGATGCTTTGACCTATGGCAGTTTTGCTAAATATGGAGCAAGATGGGAGAATGGAGCTGGATGCCAGGTTATTGGCTTGCTATCAGTTTTTGCATCACAGACTTGTATTTTTTTGCTGACTACTGCATCACTGGAACGTGGATTCTCCTTGAGATATGCTACAAAAATTGAAACAAGGTCCTTAAATAATGGTATTAAAATAGCAGCAATGTTTTCTGTTATTCTAGCACTGATTATTGCATGTGTCCCTTTGTTCCAAGTCAGAGACTATGGTATTTCTCCACTGTGCTTCCCACTGCCTTTTGGAAATTCTTCCACAATGTGTTTTATGGTAGCTTTGGTTCTACTGAATTCCTTCTGTTTCCTAGTAATGACCATTTCCTATATCAGACTTTACTGTAACTTAGATAAGGAAGAAATGGAAAACATCTGGGACTGTTCAATGACAAAGCACATAGCTTGGTTGCTTCTCACTAACTGCGTTCTTTACTGCCCAGTTGCCTTTTTAACATTCTCCTCATTGTTTAACGTTTCTTTTATCAACCCAGAAGTGATAAAGTCAATAATTCTGGTGATTGCCCCATTGCCAGCTTGTTTAAATCCTTTGTTGTATGTGTTCTTTAATCCACATTTTAAAGAAGACTTTATAATTCTTAGAAAACAGGCCATGTTATGGAAAAGATCTAAACAGAGAAGCTTTGTTTCTATAAACTCTGATGATGCAGAAAAGCTGTCTTGTGACTCCAGACAAGCACTTGTGGCATTTATTAAAGCCAGCGTGTTGTCTGAGAATGCGGACAATTTATCTATCCCATCAGAGCACCAAGAGGCCGATTCCGGCCATTTTTCATGAATATTAGTCAGTCTCTGTTATTAGTTTTCTAAGTAAATAAAAATGCTTTACAGTTCTTATAAATACACATGACTGTAAGGACTTTTCAGCTGCTGTAGATACATCTGAAAACAGATAAGAGACAACAAATATGAACAGTATTTTGTTCAGACTGTGACAGGTCACCATGAATAGACATTTTCTTATTAGGAAGTAGCTGTTTAAATGATGCTGAATGCTATCCCAATATGAGCTTGTTATTATTTTAGAGATCATTCGAATTCTCATATTATCTGTATTAGACAGAAAAAAAAAGTTAGTAAATCTGAATTTTCACAATATTCTAATTTTCTGTGTATGACCATATTCTAACAAGCATGATAAAGACACCATTTTCTATTACTGGCCATGATAATATGAGATAGATGATTACTGATTCATATATGATGTAGGACAATTGCCAACACTGTGTTGATCCAGTTACTCTGAATAAGGAAACAACAGCGCAATTTATAAGCTGCTACGCTAGAAAATCAAACAGGCTATGTTCTTGTCTCACTCAGAACTGAATACATACCAAATGTAGTAGTGTGACTTATCAAAACCTATAATACATTTGCAAATACATGACATTTAAAATCTTCATTGTCATTATTATCTAACTGGTTTTATTCACTGCCGTAATTTAAAAGCTGCTTATGGCCACTGCAATGCCATACATATTTTATTTACTGTAACTTTTGTGTAAGTTATTCATTTGCACTTTTAAATAATAATCTCCTGTTACCTGGAATAAAACTGTGGTTAATGTCATTATGTCTTAACCAAAGCAAAGTACAAAGCAAAATTCCAAATACTGCTCATTCTATTGCCTAAACAATGCATACATCTAAATATGATCTGTGTATGTTAAAAATCTCTGTTTGTGATGGTATCTGGCAAAAGAGTAAGAAGGGTTTGAAGAGAACCCCACACTAGACTGTAAAAGGTAATGGTTTTGTTGCTATTCATTGTGTGCAGCCATTCATAGGACTAAAGGAATGAGTAAGTGAATGATTCAAGTACCAAACATTATATTACACAACTGTTCACATACCTCATCAATGAAACACTTTATTTTACGAATGTATTATTATCTGATTACATCATACATATAATGGATTGTTCAATAGACTTTTCCATAATTCTGAATAGTTAATAAACTGCTGCTATAGTTCATAAATAATACAACAGTCCAGTTTAGTGCATTTCTTAAATAATTTGACTTCCTAACTGTAGCTATTCTTTAGACATAATTGCATGTATATATATATATATATATATATATATATATGTCCATTTGTGCTTTTTGAACAATACCTTCTTGTTACATATGTTTAAGCACAGTTACATAAAACATGCTGTAGTGTTGGTCATGTGTCAACAGTCAATGTTTATATTTAAAAGAACTGCCTTCTTTTTTCAAGCATGTGTACTTACAGAAAGTTGGTACAGTAAATCTCTTAACACTTGTTACTATTTAAGTATTGCCACTCATTAGAAAGAGCTCCAAATTATATGCAGCTCATAACCAAACTAAATATACTCCAATAGTTTAAAACAGAAGTGTATTGTAGACAAAAGGTCATCGCTGTAATACTAAGAATCGGTTTATTTAAAAAAGTGACAGATTAAATTAAAAAAAAAGTTTATTAAACAAATGTGGTGCTTTTGATGAAAACTGCCCTACAAAATAAAATCTGATTTCCCAGTTCAACTGACTTACCTTTGTAGTATATTTTATACATTGGTATTGGTATATATAACAAAACTTAACTCTATCAGAATACAAAATATGTACAGAGTGTAGGAATGTTTTACTTTAGTACACAAATATGCTGTTCAGTGTATATTACTCTTTGATATGATTGTTTGCACCCCCTTTGATATGAAACAAATGTTAAATGTTCTATTTCTACCTTTGTCATTCTTTTGGTGACTGCTTATACTATGTACATGCATAGCTTAAATTAACAAAGTAATAACATGATCAAATGGTCAACACAGATATTATATTATGCTTTATCTTGTAGGTATGTTTTATTATAGTCTGATGGATGTTGAAAAACTTATTTTCACTACTGGATGAGCACTGAAACATTTGCAAGAATGTGGAAATAAGTCTTTCAGTCCCTAATTTCATACATTTAGTTTCAACATTGTGTGCCTTCAGCATTGTGGAACAATTAAACTGTAACTAGATCCCTTTTGAACTTATACATTTCAATGTGCTTGTGCAGTATCTTAAGAAATGGTATAATTTGGCTGTTACTTTAATATATACCAGATGTATAGCATCAGAAGTAAAATTGTCTTAGCTAAAAGAAAAACTAATGACAATAAGTTTAGTTTTTTAGCTCTAAATTCAAACTGTTAGCAGTTCCTAGATACTGAAGGTCAACAGATGAGAATGTCATGTACCATTAACATTGTTTGTAAGTATATTTTTTAACTTGTTCAGTTGTTCATCTTTGGATGCAAAAATATTTTTATGGCAAAGAAATCTTTATAAGATATGTAAATAAATAAACTGTATTTATTTTTTCATTGAAAGAATCAGTGATGTTAAAGGAGTGGGGAATAAATTCCATGTACAGAGTCCTTTCTGCCATTTATAATAATCTGTATTCTCACTAAGAGATCAGCATATCTAATTATGTGTATGTAATATATGTAAATGGGTAGTAACTGTAAATAGAATACATTCAGACTTTTCTATGAAGTAATGGATATATGGTGTTTGTAATAAAACAAGTTCTTAAATATTGTAATGGTGTCATTTTGCAGTATGTTGGTTATTGCATATGGAAAAAGAAACACATAAGGGGCATCTGACAGAAAGTCACATAGCAAGAATCCATTCAATAGTATTTTTTTATATTATCTTTAATTTGTAATTTGTAAATTACACAGGTGAAGTACTATCATAAGAAACTTTGAAAGAATAGTAGCCTTTACACATTTAGATATATTGGTGATAAGAAATATATTTGCATTTGTAACATTTGTCTGGCTGTCAGTATGTATATCCATTACATCTGTTTACTATATAATCCAATAAAAAAACACTGTTCTGCATTTTATCATATATAAGAATAATAGATATGCATGGGTGTGCACAAAGTGATGAAAATGAGGCAGTGAAACTTTAAAGCTGCCAATGTACTACATGAAGTTCAGTGCCATATTAAACATATTTGCACCTGAGGAAACATGCACACTCAAACTGTTGTTGAAGTCCACAGTGTACAAGAATTTATCTGAAAGAGGGCTGAAGAAGTGTAAGTAGGTCACTGCAGTGCGAGTTCTCCTTTGGAGATGGCTTCAGGTTATTCATACTTCTCAGTACTGCAGACAAGGAATTCTAGTGGTAGAAAGATTTGCCTCTTCTGGCCTTAAGCAGCTTCTGAGAAGTTATTTGTAAAATATTTTGTCACCGCTTTGCAAATTGGATATTTTGTTGGCAGTATCCCTTTTGTACCTTCACTTTGCTCCATTCATTGCATTTGGCTTTTGCCACAGGAAGGACAACATACCATATAATGTCCACACACTCACACAGTAGACAACTGCTTGTGTGCTATACTCAAAAGTATCAGTAACTAATGCTTGATCACTTGACACCAGCTATAGTGTCCAGTAAGATGTGCTGTTAACCATATCCCAGAGTTCTCAAGCTTCGATCTGCTTCAAAAATCATCTCTTCAAAAATAATGAGTAGTCCAAGGTATTCCAGCTTTTGCTAAAAACTATTTAGTCAAAAGTTTGCCCAAATGAAGCAAATGTTTGAGATGATCCTGGATTAATCAATATAGAGAAGACCTTAATTTGGGGGGAAATCAAGCTGTCCACTCACATAACCCATGCAGAAGGCCACTACTTGCTCCCCTGGATTCAGGGGAAGGGTAGATATCTGATCACACTATCTTCATTTGAGGACACTCTGACTGGGTTAGTTATGCAGAATAATACAATAAGTCATCACAAAACTGCCCGGCTCCCATTCTGTAGTTTCCCAAAGACATTGAAGAACCTCTGGTCACAGTACTGCAGACATTGTGACATAGTGCCATACCACTGCACCAGGTACAAAAGTAATATTTGTTTTTCCATGGATTTTCTTGTTGGTTTAAAAGGGTCCCTATTACACCATCGAAAATTCAGTTCAGCGAATGGCATTTTCGGTGCACTTACATCGAAGATGCCGTTCATAGAACTGTTCATAGTGAGATCACGGTACAGTGAAGAGTGGAAAGTTTGCCCTTTCCTCACTGTAGTGCAATCTCAGAGTTGGACTATATAATTAGTGGGGGGTGTAGAGGGCGCAGCCCCCACAAGAGCAGAATTTGATGAATGGCATTTTTGATGAAATGTCATTCGTTCAAGAGAGTTTTCAATGATGTAATATAGACCTGGTTTAAAAAGGTCAGCTAGAGTAAGAAATACTTAAGTGCTTAACTGTGAGAGACAAAAGAATTGTGGATAAGTCACATGAAGTGAGCACTATGTTTCATTAACAGACAGCATCACTTTGGTGCCTGAGACAAGCTGAAGATAGAGTGGCCAATTCTTATTTTAAGAAATTTCAGCATAATTTGCTCACATACTTGTACTGCGATCAACATTGTACAAGGATATTTTAGCACATCATCAGAAATGATGTAGCCTTTTATTAAACAAAAGTCATCTTTATTGAATTATCACTTATGACATAGACATTTATATAAATAAAACAAACCATGTTGACATATTTTCAGTTGCAAACATTACACATCACATATAATGTTCTGTACAGTCAATTGCCAATCAAACGTTACAGAACTCATTCAATTCCTGCCTTCCCTTAAACCTCATTCCTCCTCCAAAATATTATTCTTCATCTGTTGTTCCCACAATTTTCATTTTTCCTATGTAATTTATTCTTACCCCTTTCTAAAGATCCCACTTCCAGTTCTTTTATCTCATTTTCTACATTCACTACTTCTAATATTGTTAGGCAGCAATGGAATTAGCATATACAAAGTGAGGATGTAAAGTCAAACCTTCACACTGAGGGTTAATTAAAAAAAAAACACTTTAGTGCAGATGTAGTTCTTACTTTTAGTGGTTGTGTATTTCATTAAATTTGACTCTTCCAGTTTTCTGGCAGCATGTTATTAAGAGCTGGAATGTTCATGATGGATCCTAATGACAGCCATGCATTCATTGAGTTTTTCACTACACAGCCTAAGGATGCTTCTGACAAGATATTTTCTGGATTGAGATGTATAATGAGCTATTATCTCTTTCCTAATTGCTGCTCTTGGTTCTAAAGGTAACATATCTTTATTGCCCTGTACTTCTAATGGAAGCATCCATATCTAGATTTCACCAATTAACAAGCCCCCATATATCATTAAAGTCTGTTCCAAGTCAGATCTGTAAACTGGTAAAGACTCACTGAAACGAATGTCACACTGCCATAATAAAAACATGTCTAGCTTTCACTTAGTTGACTGCACTTTTTCTGAAGCACTTAAACATTTTAGTACAGAATTTACTGCAATAGGTCTTATGACCAAAGACAATACCTTGTATTTAATCACTTTAAGAAGCAATTTATTTTCAAAGTTGTCAACATATGTAATTAAATAGCATATGTTATTTAATAACATATGTTATTAAATAACTGGCAGTTCTATACAAACCTTTACCATACAATACATATTAAATTGAATATTAAGTGCAAAATATTATGAAAGTTTACTTGGGCAGCAGAGTGGTGCAGTGAGTAGCATTGCTACCTCACTCTCTCTGCTTTGAATCTCAACATTGGTGCTTTCTATTCAGACCCTGAATGTCTTCCCTGTACCTGTGTTGGCTTTCCCCTAATGCTCCAATTTCTTTCCACTTCAAAAAATAAACAGAAGGTGAAATGGCATACACTAAATTGCCCATAGGAGTGCATTTAGTAAGGGACTGAGAATGTGTGTTCTGTGACAGGCCAGCACCCTATCATGAATGTGTTTGAATCCATTTACACCAATTGCCTGCCAAGACAGAACCTTGTATCCCCATGGCCCTGTAAAGCATAAAGGAGATTGTCAAAAATGGTTGGCTAGGTAAATATTTACTTATTTTCAACAGAAGACTACTATACACAAGCAATTTCAATCGATAAATAGATATGTACTAATGAAATTAAATGCTGATGAAAGAAAACATTAACTGACAGATACAGAAAACAATTGAAATAGTTATGTTTACCAGGAATCATTCCACAGCACATTAATTTACAAACTGACATTGTACTTTTCATGTTAATCCCAGATCCCTATCATATGGTAAATTTATGTTCTGTGCTCCAAATAGACAGACACAAATAAATATGTTTGACCACAGGGTCCTATTTCCATGCTTGAATCTCTAAGCAGAATAATGATCTCTTTTTTCTTGTGTTATTTTGGAAATATTTTGAAAAAAAAAAACAAAACAACTTTGTTATTATCAGGACCACTACCTGCATCAGTACCTTTGCTTCAACTTCAGGTGTAAACTGGATCATTATTCTTTTTTATTTGTGTGTAAAAAGCTTGCACCACATATTCTGACCATGGATAAATATTTTTCTTTTGTTCATGTGCACCCAAATAATTTTCCATGGCCTTCCTAGTCTCAAATATCAAGTCACAAAAAGTCTCTTTATTAATTAAAATAAATGCTGTTACCTCTTTCGCTTTAAAACCCAGAGGTGCTATGACAGAGTCTCAAACCTCATACCTGTCCAAATTTTCTTCTTTTTTTACTGCTCACATGTACTGTATACTTTTTTTTTGTTTCTTTTATTTCTATTCTCTTCTTTGCCCCCCTCCCCAACAGTTTGTGAATAAGTTTTTGTCTCTGGAACTTTTTCTGGCATAGTCTCTTCTTCTCCTTTTTCTTCTTCTATTTTTTCCATGATGTCGTTCCATGAAATTGCTGCTCGTTTTTGCCTCACTTTGGTTTACCATTTCTTCCAAATAATCATCCCGCAACCACCACCACCCCCCACCCCCCGATTGGAGGGTTGTAATTATGCTTTTATTAGAGGTAACTGTCTCTCCTTCAAACAATCTCCTCTGAAAGTTTTCCTTTGAATCCATCTCAGTTACAGCTACAATCTTCTTTTCCTCCAATGTCCCTATTTTTTCTCCACCCGCATCATCAGAAAAAAATTTCTGGGAGAGATTCTACCATTTCAACTACATTTTCAGCATCTTTCACTCCATTCTCAGCAAAAGCCAAATCAGTCATGTTTCTCCCTGTTCTTCCTGGCTGCCTCCATGCCATGATAGGAAACAGGAAGTCAGGATGTGTAACACACAAAGTCTTCCCCGACTACTAAGAGTATGGGAATTTCCCCAATGCCCTGGCCAAATTTGCTTTAATAATGTAAATATCAACTCTGGTCTCCTCAGAAAAGAGGCTACCAGCCTAGTTAGTCAACAAAGGAAAAATAAAAAAATAAATAAGGCCAACTTTTCTTGATTACCATACAAATTATATCCTTGCATTTCTGAGTCCCTTATTTTCTTTTCCAACAGTTCTAAATATAAAGCAAATAACACACACTATCTAATACTCAGATTAATCCTTTGCGGGAGGTACCTAACCCAACAGCAGCCCAAGGCAGTGATACTGAGCCTACTGTAAGAGTAGTCTGCCCGTGGACTGCAGTAGGCTTTCAAACTATTGCAGATTCTCTCCCTCCTATTTGAAAACATTCAGCCAAATATGCTAAAATCTTGCAAGGACATGTACAGTTACAAAACTCTACAATCAAAGATTTGCAGCCAATCTTAAAAGCATCCACTCCTCCAGATATATTTAGAAAAATATGGGGAAAACTCAGCTACAGGTGGTAATATTCCAAAACATACAGACAAGTGATTTCTATCTTCAAGAGATAATTTACTACTATTGCCTTTAGCAAATTATCCCTGAGAGATGACTTTGTTGACTTTACAGCGTACAATTCTAATCTTGATTATCAACACAGTAGCAACTTAATCTATGATAACATCATCAAATGCCTCCCACTCTCCACAAAAATCTATTTGGAGTGTGGGGCTCTATGGGTTTCCTTTCCATTATACAGAGACAAAGTCTGTCCCAATTCAAATACATCCATTACAAGAACAGCGTGCTGTTATTGCATGAAATTCTGTCCCCTTTGAATGTTTTAGGTAAAGATTTGTTAGGTAAATTACAATGTACTATGTTTGGCACTCCAGATAGTTTTTTTCCAGATATCCTGAATGAACCATCCCCCTGGGTCTGTATTCAGCTGTTATTAATGCAGATAAAGACATACACCCAGATTCTCTATGCCTTGCACGGCATGCAGGATCAGTGCAGGAGCTCTAGCAGGCAATATGTCTGCCGTGCGATCCAGGAACAGCTTACAGAGGTGTGTACGAGCGCCCCTGCATTAGTCCTGCACGGACTAATCCCCTGTATGCAAGTCACCCCAATTGCAGGAGAAATCCATGCAAATTAGGTGAAATTATGATCCAGGAAGTTTGCAACTGGCCGTGCAGGACTAGTGCAATCTGCAGAAATGTACTCGGTTAGTAACAGAGTACATTTCTGCAAAATCCTAAATGGAGCTGTGACAGCTCCAAATAAAGGCTGCATATCAGTTAGTAAGTATGCCAATTGCCAATTATAAGGCCACTGGCATTACAAGCAGCCAAAAAAAAAAATCAACTTTTATTTTTTTAGCCGATCTTGGCTGTTTAAGCATAGGGCAGTGGCACGCAAATGGGATTGGGGGGAAAATAACAAAATAAACCTAAGTTGAGCATTCTAACTAAAATCACCATTCTGCCATGCAAGTCAATGGCAGGCAGAAGACAACATGGACAGTGAGAAGTAGTTGCTAAGGGGGGAGACTCAGTGTGAGACATATATCTATGCATTAGCAGGTAATCCTATGCAAATGAGGGGAATGATCGTGAATCCCAGTTTTCCCCAGCATGCTAGTCAGGTCCCAGCAGTGTAAGACTAGGAATAACTTGGTGCAAGCCTAGGAGTTAGCTGACATCATGGGGGGGTGTGTCAGGCATACTGTAAGTGGATTGGAGCCCCGTGGCTCAGTTTTCTATATGCTTAGCACAGCTAAGCTAGGGGGGGTGTCTGAATCTGCCTAGCACTCTTTACATTGCCTAAGTGGGTGTGTGCGCTGTGCACTGGGTTTTAAAGGAAGAAAAAAATGTTAAACCAGGAAATAGCAGCACTGTGCACATTTGAGCACTCTGTTTGCATGGCGTGCCCCCAGGCTTAAGAAGAATGCAATGGGAAGGAAAAACAGCAGTAGGAAGGTAATCAAGGTGAACTACCATAGCTGGCAGGTGAAATGTATCAGAATCAGCCAATTACACAGGCAGCAGACCAGCCCAGCCCAGAACACTACTATAAACTATGCAAACACCTTCCCGTCTAGTTTTTCCCACACTCTACACCATACAAGCAGGGAAATTTTAACAAACAAACCTACAAAATGAAAGGGGATGCAGCAGGCAACATAGAACAACATGTGCAAGAGGCTGAGGGTGGTGAGGATGTGAATGCTGCTGATCAACCCACATCGAGGAGACAGAAAAGAGTGTACAGACCCAGGGTAACCTACCAGGGGCTACATGAGCTGAAGATAGTGTAGCACTATAGGGTGGACAGGAACCTCCTACAGCAAATTGTTGAGCTGTGCCAGCCACCGCTGACGCACCAAACTGACCAAGGGGAACCCATCCCAGTGGATACCAAGGTATGTGTAGGCCTAGGAGTACTAGCCACAGTTACCTCCCAAAGCTCAACTGGGGATATCATGGGGATCTCACAGGCATCAGCATCCAGAGTATTCCACCAGTTTCTGAATGCCATGTCAGCACATGCCAGTGAGCATGTATATTTACTCAACACCCATGAGGTGTTGGCCAGCAATATGCGTCTCTTCCACCAAATAGCAGAATACCCTGAGGTAGTGGGTGCTATAGACTGCACGCACATATGCATCAAAGCACCACCCAGTGAGCAGGGTAGGGTCTACATCAACTACAGGGGCATCCTCTTCCATCAACTGCCAGGTTGTATGTAATGTCCAGGGCATTATAATGAATGTGTGTGCTGGCTGCCCTGGAAGCTATTACGATTCCCACATTTGGCATCTGATGCAGCTGTACCAGAGATTTGCCAGTGGGGTCATCCCCTACGGTCACCTAGTGGGGGATGCTGGTTGCACACTGGAGCAGTGGCTGATGACACCCATCAGAAATGCACACACACCTGAACAAGAACGCCATAATGAGGCATACGCACAGACCAGACATATAATAGAGCATGTGTTTGGGATGCTCAGGTCATGGTTCCAGTGTCTGGATACATCCGGTGGAGCCTTGCAGTACTCACCAGCTACATGTACCCAGATTGTTATGGTATGTGCCATGGTATAAAATATGATCCTGTGGAAACAGCTGCAGCAGGAACAGTATGAGGCAGGGCCACACAGCCTTCCACCAATGCCAAGGCCTGCACAGGCACAGAGTGACTCAGAGGAGGAACAACCTGAGCCTGCCCCAGTAGGCAGATGGAGGCATGCCCAGTATGATGAGGCCCCAGCAAAGAGACAATCCATAGCACATACACTGGCACAGTAGGGACCCAGGGAATGGCACCTCTCTCTGACTCACACATACAGTAAAAGGGATGCCAACCATGTATAGGGAGTGTACTATGTGCATACAACATAGGCAGCCCTCCAGCACCATCCGCAATCCTGGCATACCCACAAGGTCAGTCAATCAACCTACCAATTGCCAAATGGAGTAGAATGTGTCATTACCTGTATCTATGGTATGGATGTGAGCATGCAAGGGAATTCGGTGGCTGAATGTTATGGCAGCAGAAAGTAGACACCCATAGTGGCACCACGACATCTGTAACACATACTGTAGTCACCATAGTAGCTAGTACTACACAGGGTGACAAAACCCACTACAGGAAATGTGCTGTGTGACATGTGTGTCCATATGTCTCACACATGCCAGTCAGGGAGGTTCACATACCCAACAACAGTCTCAGCCAGCAGGACAGGTGTAGACAAACCCAAACAGAGCCTGTGCTATAGCCTCTGAATGATGGCTATGGGTAAACCCCCCCCCCAGGCCTACACAGACAGACTACAGCAGGTCAGGCAGTGGGATATTAGTTCTGAAGGGTAGGAAGTCAGACACTAATATGTAGGGCAACCAAAGCTAAGATCTGTAGTACACTGGTATGCCTCTAGTCAGCATGATAGGTAAGAATACAGAATGAAATGGAGTACCTGACATACCAGTACAGTCATACCAAATGTGTACAAGTGTCAGGTGTGCCCCCCCATCCTACATAGTAATGCAATAACAGTCAGGTGTGCCCACCAATCCTGTGTAGAAATGTAGAAATAGGTGTGCCCCCCCCATCCTACGTAGTAATGTAATAACAGTCAGGTGTGCCCCCCCCAATCCTGTGTAGAAATGTAGAAATAGTCAGGTGTCCCCCCCCCATCCTACATAGTAATGTAATAACAGTCAGGTGTGCCCCCAGTCCTGTGTAGAAATGTAGAAATAGTCAGGTGTGCCCCCACAATCCTGTGTAGAAATGTAGAAATAGTCAGGTGGGCCCCCCCATCCTACATAGAAATGTAGTAACAGTCAGGTGTGCCCCCCCAATCCTGTTGTAGAAATGTAGAAACAGTCAGGAGTGCCCCCCCATCCTATGCAAAAATGTAGTAACAGTCAATGTCAAATGATCGACGGATACCATGCAGAAACAGCATGCTACCTGTAGGTGTACAACACAAAGGTCAGCACTGCAGTACAAACTACCTGGACTCAATCCACACATTCAGTACAGACGGGCATGCTGGGCATGCTCAAACACTTAGAGAAATGAAGGCAATGTCAATCAACAACATACTGAAAGGGCATACTGGGCATGCTCACACAAGTAAACACATGATGGCCATGTCTGTAAGCACCAGTGGACCAGACATATCTGGCAGTCGCAGATGTTAGTGCAGACATTCCTCAGTGCTTTGCGCACACAATGGATAGGAATACAGGCATATATGTAGCCCAGTAAGCTCCGTACCGCATCCTATAACTGCGTTCTGCTGTAGTGTGATAAGTTAGTTAGGTAGGAGTTCTAATCCAAGACTTGGCAAGTGTGTGTCTGTCTGTCTGTCTGTGTAGAAAGCAATGCTTTTTAGGGTAGTCATACTCCCTACAATTCAAATGCTCTACTTTGGCAAGGCTCCTGATGTCATCCACCTAGAAATACACTTCTAAGAAGGTTGTAGCCCAGTAATCTCCGTAGCACATCCTATAACTGTGTACTGCTGTAGTATGATAAATTAGTTAGGTAGGAGTTCTTATCCCATACTTGGCAAGTGTTTGTGTCTGTCTGACTCTGTCTGTGTAGAGAGCAATGCTTTTTAGGGTAGTCACACTCCACACAATTTGAATGCTCTACTTTGGTAAGGCTGCTGATGTCATCCACCTAGAAATACACCTCTGGGAAGAATGCAGCCCAGTAATCTCTGTAGCGCATGCCATAACTGCATACTGCTGTGGTGTGATATAGAACTCTGGTAGGATTCTATTCCCACCCATGGCAGTTCTGGATGTTTTGTGTGTGTTTCAATGTCTGTGTAGGGAGCAATGCAATTTAGCCTAGCCACACTCACTACAATTCTAATGCCCTACTTTGTCAATCCTGCTGATGTCATCCAATGTGAAATAAACCTTTGGGGAAGAAGTTCTCCAGTAATCCCTGTGGTGCATCCTACAACAGCTTCATGCTGTAGTGTGATATAGACCTCTGTTAGGGGTTCTATACCCACACATGTTGGTTGTGTGTGTTTCAATGTCTGTGTGCGGAGCAATGTATTTTAGCCTAGCCACACTCACTACAATTTGAATGTCCTACTTTGGCAATCCTGCTGATGTCATTCATTGTGAAATACACCTTTGGGGAAGGAGTTCTCCAATAATCCCCATAGTGCATCCTAGAACAGCTTCATACTGTAGTGTGATATAGACCTCTGTTAGGGGTTATATACCCACACATGGCGGTTGTGGATGTTTTGTGTGTGTTAATGTCTGTGTAGGGAGCAATGCATTTTAGCCTAGCCACACTCACTACAATTCGAATGCCCTACTTTGGCAATCCTGCTGATGTCATCCAATGTGAAATACACCTTTGGGGAAGGAGTACTCCAGTAATCTCCATGGCGCGTACTATAACTACCTAGTGCTATAGTGTAATAAGCTAGTTAGATAGGAGTTCTAATCCCAGACATGACAGGTGTGTGTGTGTGTGTGTGTGTGTGTGTGTGTGTGTGTGTGTGTGTGTGTGTGTGTGTGTGTGTGTGTGGAGGTGGTTGTGAGTGTGTAACAACTGAGCCCTAATGTGGAGCGGGTTTTGCAAATTTCTTATATGGTGGCCCTAGTATATATCACAGTGTCCACCATACAGGGATAACAGATGTGAAATAGCTAAGAGGCTGGGGTGCAAATCCATACCCATACATGTGACATCAAGGCCAGGCAACCAACGTTAGCAACCCTAGTATTACCCAGAGAACACTCTCAACCCATGTCTCATACACACACACTTGTCTAGGCAACAGCCGCTATGTTGGTAGTACACTGCATATTGCCCACTGATAGTAACTATGGAGTCATTGCAGTGGCCTACACAGGGCATGGCACCCTGTCCATCTGTCCAATAGGCACGTACATGCAGACAGTGCACCTTCCCCATGTTCCCCACTGGACACCTGCAACACCTGTGGTGCCATCAAAATGACCCACAAAGGACATACCATGCCTGAAAACATGCTCTGGATGGACAGATGCCACTGACACCAGGGAATGCTGTTAGTATGCTATCAGTGTAGGTGCAGGGTAAACCTGCTGTCCATTGCCAGTTTCCACCACATGAGGCCAGGACTGGCACATCTGATATAATCTGTGTACATAACATGGGCCACACACCCCAGGTACAATTCCACATGTCACTATACATGCATGTGGGAGGCGTGCACATCACAGACACCGTCCATGTCATGGACTAAGGAACACATACATGGCAAGCAATGCACCGCATTGGCCACACACAATAGTCACCCAGGCAACTGGATGGTGAATACAATACCCACCTGTGTGGCAAATCTAGAAACTACACCCCTGAGCCACAATGCAGACCATTGTCATGTGGCCTGATGCCAAGGTATACCCATCACCTAGCCTTGTATAGCCATCTGGCACAGTTGACCACTACACACCCATGAATCAATGCACCCATGCATGTTAGTACTGGCACCCTGTGTGTGTGTGTGTGTGTGTGTGTGTGTGTGTGTGTGTGTGTGTGTGTGTGTGTGTGTGTGTGTGTGTGTGTGTGTATTGTATGATGCGTATGTTCAGATTCACACTCACTACAACCCCCATTGGCATACTGAAGCATGCTGTCTGATGTCAGACACCTCCCCATACCCTTTGCCCATATAACCTCCATATGACCCCTGTGGTGCATGTGATACCTGCACAGTAATGTGTTGTGGCAATCTGACTAGTGATGAGTTGTATTCCTGACCCTGCCAAGTGTGTCAATGTGTGTGCGTCCCTGTGAGAATGTGCCTGTGTTGACGCTGGCACCTGTTTCTGCGGACAGGCATGTGTACTATACCTACCGTATAGCTACCATATCCCAGATGTCACTCACCATCACATGTACGTTCTGAGGGCTCCAAAACATGTAACCTATGTGGCGCATCCAATAACTGCATAGAAATGTGATAGCACTACATAGTCATCAGGGGTTTGATACCCTGTGCTGATAGGTGTGTGACACAAACATGCTTAAGTTTTACTCTCCCACCCCTCCCTGACTTGTCTTTGCCTCTAACTGCCTCTCTCACTCCCTCTCTGGTGGATGTGGAGACCTACACCTGCTTTGCTTAGGCAGCAGCATGTGTATTTTAAGTGATGCTCTTTATCAGCTGATGGCCTCTGCATGAATTGCAGCCCTCCTCTAGCTGATTGCATGTGGAACAGCTGTGGTAACATTCCCACAACCAATTGCATGGAAACACACTCCAATATCTAGGAACATCATGTTGGTGTTGGGCCTTTTCATTCATTGTGAGCAGGAATTCAATCGGTTGTTTGGCAACAGCATCTCAGATGGATTGGGCATTTACCTATAACAACATACACTGTGGAAACAGGGCAACACACAGGAGGGGGTGTGCCTGACCAGACTACAGACTGTAAGTGCTGCTATACTGCATTTAGAGTAATGTTGGTTTAACAGGGTGTGTGTGGATATGGCTGTCCTACATGTTTTAATACCTGCCATGTCAGTGCTATGTTTATGAGAAATCCCCATCTGTAGTGTCATTTGCAGACTGGGCAGTGTGTGGTGCCTTTGGTTTCATGTGTTACCCACAGAGCATCTCTCTGTGAACTGCAGAAGGTAGTGTGAGGGTTACAGTCTGTAGATGGTGAAAGCTGTGACAGTTACTGGCTTCATATCCCTCACAGGACATATGTTGCAACAAACCCTGTTACAACAGTAAATGTATGAGGTTACCACAGCAACATGTCAATATTGGCCCTGTGTATGTGCTTCAAGCCACAACTCTGTCAACCTTTGTACATATGTCATGCATTAAGAGCTGCATATGTGCTGTATACCATAATTAGTGTCATCATATCTGATAACAAGCCAGTGAGATATCAGACTGCTACACGTGTGATGTACAGTAGGGGTTATATTTGATGACATAACCTGGACATTCTGTGGTTGTGTGTACAGTACTGAGGTCTGTGTACTTATGGTGAATGTTGACAGTGTGTGTATTAATATGTACTTTGGCCTGTGTACAGACTGCGGTAGATGTCATTGTTCTTGGTCTCATCCTATCTGATGTTACATGCTGCTCCACTGTATGTTACCGTATTGGCTTACATGTATGTAGGGCCATACACACACATGTCCCATACCACAGACAGGCATCAGACCACACTGTGTAGCGGCCCAGTATATGTAGGCTTAGTGTGTGAGTGGCACATATGAGGATGGGTGTTGAACAGATAGTACATATACTGTAATATTATGCTAGCTTACCATATGTGGCTGTGGCTGTGTTCACATTGGTTGTGGTTATGCACTTTCACACAGGTGTATCTTACCCTGTGCTGTGACATGCCTGTAGAGCCTGCAATATATAAAGGTACATGTGCATTCCCCCATAAGAGATGTAGACCAGTGTTGAGCCGGTCTGCCTGTAGCCTGCACAGTGCTTTGTTACATGCCTAGCATCTTAGTGTACTTACCCAGTGAGTTGTCATGTCCAGATACTTGGCAAATGTACTGCTGCCGGGCCCCCCTTAACAGTCATGTATGTCAGACAGAGCAGTGGGATGCTGTACAGATGTATGTCAATATCTAGTGGGTAGTATGTGGCCATGGCACCTCTGTACCAACAGTTATTATGTGTCAGGACAGACAGGGGTGTGTGAATGCATACCCTATGGGGGCAAATGTATACCAGTCATTATGTGTTATACCCATCTACATGGCTGCTAACACCCATATTGTCAGGCTTGGTCCACATGTTTTGCACTAAGGGGTTCTGTGTATACCTCTGGACTGTCCAGAGTGCGTCAGAATGTCCACATATATTGGCCAATATCTCTGCTGTAGTCCACAAGAGCATTATGTGCTAGCAGCAGTACTGTACTATGATGTCCTTAGGATGTCTGCCAGTAGCCAATGGCACACATGTGAAGAGCAGATGTGACCTCCCACACACACACCATGTCTGTGAAGACAATCCCTATTACAGTAGCAATAGTCTACTAATATACCACAATACATACCTGACATCCCCTTGCACTATGAAGTTGGGACTACAGGGGCTGAGGTAGGGCTACACTCCATGTTCAGGACATATGGTGAAAATATATGTATATATAATTATCCAGATATCTATAAATACATTTACACATATACATATCGACATATATAGATGGGTATGTATATGTACATAGAAATACATATACACACCCAGATATCTGCTTATACAGAGCAATATATGTCTACACATATACAGGTAGTGATACATATGCACATATATGTATGGATATCTACATATATATTGACAGTAGTAGGTATATCAGAATAGATATGTATGCACATATAGTTATAGATATCTACAGATATACTAACATAACTAGCCATATCTGTACACATAGGATGTGCATACATATATAACTATATACACATATATCTATATATAATATATCTATATATACTCACATGAATATATACATATATGTGTGTGTGTGTATATATATATATATATATATATATATATATATATATATATATATATATATATATATATATATATATAAATATATACATACACATATGTACATACAAAGAGATGTACACATGGCCATATATATGTAGCACTATACAGATGTGTATACAGACATATGTATAAGTATACATGTGTATGTACATGTAGACATATATAGATCTATTATATGTATATGACCATATTTCAGTCATGAGTAAACATCACGGTTTTGTATACCCACCCACATGTATCTCACCGTATGTATCTGCTATGTGCACAATATAAAACAACATATGTGATGCAACAGTCATATTAATAACAAGGACTTCACAATTTAGGAACTACAGGCAAATGTTCAATACTACTCATGTGTATTGACAGCTATATTGGTAAAACTACAACAGTCTTAACAGTGGTCGTGGTGTAGTGGTTAAGTGTTGTGACTTCAGTGTAAAGGGTCCTGGGTTCAAGACCTGCAAGGACTGTTCATTTTGTTTGTGGTCAGGACAAGGGCTGTTGGATACAGAGTGGCTAAGGCAGCTTTGAGCAGCTTTAAGTGGGTTTGCGCAGGTCTGCGTGAAGCTAAGTGGTGCTAAGCTATGGATATACGTATGGACGTTTACACAGTGTAGGCTTTGCTTACTTGTGCGCAAATTGGCTTAGCTATTATATTGCAGCAATGTTGGTACCTGCTAAGCATGGCTTAGCCCTGGTAACCAGTTCACACCACCCAGTCTGATAACATAGCAGGTAATGACATCTGTAATAAGTGTATGTAATGCCATGTACAATACATGCACCCATGTGCTGTCATTACAGTAGCAGGGGGTGTGAGTGTCACGTGTGGGACACAGACATATATGAGGCCTGTACAGCACTGTTATCCATGTGAATGTGTTATAGACAGATGTAGTAGCCCAGGGTACGTGCTGTCACACTGGCATGTAGTGTATCATGGCAGTACTACTATTGACAGTGCTAACCTAGGCAAGAGCAAAGTGCTTAATGTAGTACTGACAACAGGCATACCTGCGGGCATGGCTGGACACCGAGGCCTCCCTGTTGTATCCCTGGTGTGTGAGCTGTGTCACAGTATATACCCCTTACTGGTCTGTCAATGCACTAATGCTACTGTATAGCTACCTGCCAAGCTGAAGACTGTCAGTCCCTGTACAGATGTGCAGATGGAAAGTATCCAGCTGGGATAAATACAGGCAACCTTAGCTTGATTGATGCCATAATATGCATGTGGCATGTGCATGAGATGCATATCCCTGTAGTAACAATGTTGGGGTATACTATGGTTTGTATCACAGTCGCGGCAAGTGTGTGATGGTGGGTATGGCAGAGTGTCATCATGGGTTTCAGGGAGTACAATATCCAGTGGGG
This sequence comes from Protopterus annectens, assembly GCF_019279795.1. Taxonomy (NCBI): domain Eukaryota; kingdom Metazoa; phylum Chordata; order Ceratodontiformes; family Protopteridae; genus Protopterus; species Protopterus annectens. Next base: position 493,916,630 of record NC_056745.1, read on the forward strand.
GATGTGGGTGCTGTGTACACTGTTATTACACCAAGGTACACCGGGTATATGTCCCATGTACCATGTTATGGTTACCACTGTCATCATCAATCATACAGGTAACTGTTACCACAATCCAAGCCAGTTATGCATGTGATGTGTGCAGCCTACCTGTAACACATTGGAGACACGGTCAAGTTAGTTAGCAGTGATAAGCCCTGCTATCTCAGATGTGTGTCTGGCTGTTATGTGTCTGTAAATGTGTATATGACAGTATGTCACACTACGTATCATCCAAATGCACCCATTACATCTCCCATTAGCATAATGTACATGTCAGGGGATGTTCTGCATGTACCATGTAAGCCACACATGTCATTATCATCCCAGTGTTGCCAAGTAACAGTGTGCATGTATGTGGATGGGTCTACATCAGGTTGCAGGGTATAAACACCCCAGCGAGCCACCTGTTTATGTGGAACAGGCAATAACTGGTTTAGTAACCTGTGAAATGTGTTTGACTGTACCCCAGATATGTCACAGCCATGGTGTCAGCACAGTGACATACCCCATTGTGGAATATTCATTATTGCTGGATGGTTACACTACCCACCAAATATGCCTTACACTCTACTCCCTACAACATGGTACACTGCCGTATTGTGGTACACTGTGGTACAGCCACCATGTGCCTCAGAACCATATCAGCCTGTCCGTGCATTGATGGTATGGATGACAGGGATGTGGCACAGGTATCATCATATGCACAGGGCATCCTAGTGCTGACACATGTACACCTACAACAAAAACGGATAACATTATAGAGACCACAAACAACCAGTGTTACTAACAGCTATAAGGCATCATTACTGGGCAGCTACACTACCTGCCAAATATGCCTCACACTCTACTCCCTACAACATGTTACACTGCAGTACTGTGGTACACTGTTGTACAGTCACTGTGTGCATCAGAACCATATCAGCCTGTCCCTGCATCGATCATATGGATGACAGGGATGGGGCACAGGTATCATCATATGCATAGGGTGTGATGTTGGTTTGCCAGAGGCCGAGTGTGGGCCATACATTTGACACCATGTGTGTGGGTGAGGGGTGTACTGTGGGGAACTGGGTGAGGTGATGTGGTGTGTGTAGGTATGGGGTTGCCCTAGGTGTGTTTGCACAGTGTGTGGGTATGCATGCACACAGTTCTGCCATGTGGCTGTCCCACACAGGTGTTTATGGACAGCTGCAGACCATACCTGGCAAGGTGTGCAGTTTACTGCCTCCAGCCATGGACACATGGACTGTGCCTGCCAGGGGTTCCGCAGACATGTCCAGGTACAGGCTTCGATGTATCACCGTTTATTGACTTTAAACGCAAAAAATAAAACACGTTTTTCGTTCCAGGTTGCAAAACTTCTTCAGAAACAACTCTCTACTCACAGTGACGCTTATATTTATAACTTCTTAGGTATTTCCTACTGAAATGGCACCAAAAGCAAATCAATTAACAATTTGAATTTACTTAAAGTTATCTTAACCAAAAATGTACGATACTCTAAATTTATTTACACACAAAAAGTTATTCCAAACTTCTCAAGACAGTGAACAAGTTTCAGTCAAAATGCAGGCACACAGATTTAATTATAGAAACATATTATCATTTAAAATTATTTTTAAAAAAATATATTATTAAAATATACGTTATATGTGTGTGTATTCATAAACATTAAAATATATATATATATATATATATACACACACACACACACACACACACATACTTCATAAATTTCATAATTGATACTATTTCTATTAAAATTAAAATTAAAATTAAATTAAATTATGAAATATTCACTATAAATTACATTTTTAACCAATCAAAGGTATATTATATTCTATACATAAATTTAACAACGCACCCAATTTATCAAAAAAATCAAAAATATCAAAAAATATGAATTTGATAACTTTTATAAAATTATAAATCAAATCATAAATATAATTTATAATTGCACTTTATAAATGTGTATATAATATAAATACTTGAAATATTAAAAAACATTCATATTTGAATATGAATATAAATACAATATAAATTCATGATGTATAAACATTTATCTCATCTGACTTTTTAATTTTAACAAGCACATTATATTGCATTTGTTATTTAGGCCTGGGTACACATAGGCATTAAGCCTAATCTGCCATAACAGTTCAATTTTTTCAAGCATTAAAGATACAGGTCCACCTCTTTCATCTTGGTTTACTTGTTGTATAATTTTAAATTTAAACTTATGAGTAGGAAACATTATTATGTGTCTTGCTAAAGCATTTGCTTCTTTGTGCTGATTTATGCATCTTAAATGCTCCAATACCCTCTCCTTAAATTTTCTATCCGTCTTGCCAACGTAGAAACATGGGCAGGCCTGGCATTGAGCCAAATATACAATCCCTTTGGTTATGCAGTTAAATTTTCTTGTAATATTTATTTTATATCCATTAACCACAATGCTTTTGCCTATCTCTACTATATGACAAATTGAGCAATTACCGCATTGTGTCATTCCTACATTTTTTATATAAGGATATTTTTGTTTTTGAAACATTTGTTTAAAACTAATAGCCCTTCTCCACACTATCTTCAGTTTTGTCTGAATATCAAAACCCGAAATTTTATCCCCGTTAATCAGAGCCCAATTTTTGAATATGATCTCTCTTATATGCATGTAATCAGAACAAAAGTTAAAAATACATGCCAAACTAAATTCATTACTAAGGACATTTTGCAAATCATTTGAATTCTGATTATGGTGTATGGGTTTGTGTTCATTTAATCCACTAAAAAATATTTCAGTTTTATTTGTTAAAATAGCAGTAAAAATCCCATTCATTCTTTTAGATGTCACTTCAGTAATTATTTTTTCTATTAGCGCTTCTGGGTATGCCCTATTCAGAAACATATGTTTTAAAACAATACATTCAGTTTGAAATTTTTGATCAGTTGTCACCATTCTCGCTGCTCGGACAAATTGTCCTTTTAACAATGAACGTTTTTGATGTAAAGGGTGCGCGCTAGAGTAATGCAAAAACTTGTTTGAATATGTTGGTTTTCTATAAATACTGGCTTCATACTGTTGTTTCTCATAATTTTTTATCAAAAGTACATCTAAATAAGAAATAGATGTCATATCAAAATTATATGTGAAGTTCAAAAAGTCAGTCGAGTGATTCATCTCATCGACCAATTTTGATGCCATTTTTTTGTATCCTTCAACTATTAAAAAGATGTCGTCAATAAACCTCACATAAAATTTCACCATATTTTGAAACAAACCATTGGGAAAAAGGTATGTATTTTTCCAAAATGACATTACTAAGTTTGCATAGCTTGCACCACACGGTGATCCCATTGCCACTCCTTTTTTTTTTTAATGTAATATTGTTTATCAAAAATTATAAAGTTATAAGATAAAATTATATCCAATAGTTCCTGAATTAGGGATATCTCCGATTCTGAAGCTTGTTGTTGCCGCATCCTTGTAGTAACCCATTCTATTCCCTGAATGTGTGGAATACTAGAATATAATTCTTTCACATCTATAGTTATAGGAATGACACAATGCGGTAGTTGCTCAATTTGTCATATAGTAGAGATAGGCAAAAGCATTGTGGTTAATGGATATAAAATAAATATTACAAGAAAATGTAACTGCATAACCAAAGGGGTTGTATATTTGGCTCAATGCCAGGCCTGCCCATGTTCCTACGTTGGCAAGACAGATAGAAAATTTAAGGAGAGGGTATTGGAGCATTTAAGATGCATAAATCAGCACAAAGAAGAAAATGCTTTAGCAAGACACATAATAATGTTTCCTACTCATAAGTTTAAATTTAAAATTATACAACAAGTAAACCAAGATGAAAGAGGTGGACCTGTATCTTTAATGCTTGAAAAAATTGAACTGTTATGGCAGATTAGGCTTAATGCCTATGTGTACCCAGGCCTAAATGACAAATGCAATATAATGTGCTTGTTAAAATTAAAAAGTCAGATGAGATAAATATTTATACATCATGAATTTATACTGTATTCATATTCATATTTAAATATGAATGTTTTTTAATATTTCGAGTATTTATATTCATATACACATTTATAAAGTGCAATTATAAATTATATATATGATTTGATTTATAGTTTTATAAAAGTTATCAAATTCATATTTTTTGATATTTTTGATAAATTGGGTGCGTTGTTAAATTTATGTATAGAATATAATATACCTTTGATTGGTTAAAAATGTAATTTATAGTGAATATTTCATAATTTAATTTAATTTTAATTTTAATTTTAATAGAAATAGTATCAATTATGTAATTTATGAAGTATGGGTGTGTGTGTGTGTGTGTATATATATATATATATATTTTAATGTTTATGAATACACACACATATAACGTATATTTTAATAATATATTTTTTTAAAAATAATTTTAAATGATAATATGTTTCTATAATTAAATCTGTGTGCCTGCATTTTGACTGAAACTTGTTCACTGTCTTGAGAAGTTTGGAATAACTTTTTGTGTGTAAATAAATTTAGAGTATCGTACATTTTTGGTTAAGATAACTTTAAGTAAATTCAAATTGTTAATTGATTTGCTTTTGGCACCATTTCAGTAGGAAATACCTAAGAAGTTATAAATATAAGCGTCACTGTGAGTAGAGAGTTGTTTCTGAAGAAGTTTCGCAACTTAGCGAAACGAAAAACGTGTTTTATTTTTTGCGTTTAAAGTCAATAAACAGTGATAGTTAGAAAGCATCGCTTCTCTGTCATTTTTGTGACAGTTTGATTCTTTTTCGAGTCGTGTTTACAGGCTTTGATGTGCTACTCTTACCTGCTGATGATATTAGTCTGCTGGTACCGGGTCCCTCCTGGAACTGGCCAGGACCACATGCACATGGCCTGCTGTGGTATGATGTGGACAGCACACACCCCACACTGCCAGGGCTGCTACTGCCATTATGGGAGCCCCTTGGTGTCCTAGCACATCCGCGTTGACTGCCGGCTGTTGGTGTTGCTGGCCCACGTCCACGTGGGTGTCACCACAGTCCCAAAACACGAAGTATGGACACACACCACAGCCAATGAGGGTCATCATCTCATCATGCTGTCTATCCGTGTGCTTGGAATTAGCACGGATAGCACCCGACAGTTCACGGAGGTTGTCGCTTACAGATGTGAGAGCAGCCCTCTGCAGCCTCAGGCCCTGTTTGGCGTAATGCTCAATATGTGCCTGCACTGCCATTACAGCCTGAAACATGTGCCTGCTAGTACCAGTTATGTCTCCTATGCCAGTGGCATGATGTCCAGTGGCCCTACCACGAGCACCCTGGGACATCTGCCTATGTGCTGCCCTGCTGGCCATCTGGCTATGCCTGCTGCGACCGGACACAGTAGGCATGGTTACCACACTTCCCTGTGCACTGCCACCAAACGCCAGTTGTTCCTCCGCTATGGCCACTGGTGATGGGGTATGTGTAGGCACTGAAACTGTGTGCGGGGTTGGGGTGGCTAAAAGGGGGATGTCAAATGTTGGCACAGTGTTGGCCCCTGACAACCCCACCTGTGCCTCAACAGTACTATCATCATCTTCGGTGCTTGTATGGACACCAACATCAGATTGCATGCAGGAGGGACCCTGACCCACCTCGCCACCTGTGGGGGAAAACAATAAACTCACTTTAAAACCTGTACAGCATTGCCTAACAATACACACACACACACACACACACACACACACACACACACACACACACACACACACACCTCCGTAATACCTACCTGTCCATGGCTTTACAGACAGTCCCACGTATATGTCCATGTGTTACCCCATTCTGCATCACACTTGTTAACATGCACACGTTGATACCACTCATTAACACAGTCCCCTAAATGCCCACACAAGTGGCCAGAACACAAGACCTGTTGCTATTTCACCTGCCTGACCTGTGTGTCATGGATTTACATGGCCTCACTGCTGTCATTTGGTATGTACCCTCTGTATGCCCGGAAATAATGTGCATGGCCCCTATATGTGGGGGCTACTATGTTGTATCCATAATATCTCGCACTGGTGTGTCATGTGTATGTAATGCTCAGTACATGCCAGATATGCTGCTCCTTCAGCCTATCATGTGACAACTGTAATGTTTGGATACACTCCCTGGTGTTGACTAGTACTTCCCCAATGCATCTGTAGAGCTGCAGCATATGTGGGTTGTAGGTGACTTCTTTGCTGACTGCGATATTAAGGGTGTAGCTGATGTCTACCTTCCCTCCGGATGCCTGTTCCATGCTACAGACCATATTATACTATTTGCTGTCCTGTGATTACACACATGATAGGTATTCCTAGTGTGTAATGTGGCAGTCCATGTCCATGTACATCATGGTCCCAAAGGGAGGTACAGCCGTATGAACACCCCACAATCACACATGTGCATACATGACCACACACACAAATGCACACATGCACACACACATGCTACATGTATCTACCTCCCTCCACTTCACCAGAGTGACCCTGCAGGCAAACTAACAAACCACCAGGACACACACATACACATACAGGTGAGGTTGCGCAATGATAGTACACACAGTCCTTCTATTACCCATCTGCCAACATGCAGAATATATGGTACAGAACAGCATGTAGTTCAGCTATAGTCAATCCATGCTAGCAACAGTATACATGTGTGTGATGCATGTGCTGTGTTACTTGGTGATGCCCCTTCCCCTGGACACCACTGCACCCATGTACACAGTATTGCTGTGCACCTGCTCTGCACCCTGCCATCTACTTTGCACCACAACTCACAGGTGTACAACCCATTGCGGAATGTGTAGTATTGTGTCAGTTATGTCAGCTTTACTTCTCACAGCCCCTATGTTTTTCAGCAACACATACCTGGGATGATATGTGGACAGCTGTCATTGGTGAATGCCTGATTTACAGCTGTCAACATCAACAGACCATGTATGACCACTGCAATACTCATACTGACAACCATCAGAGCATACCATGGCTATGGGGGGTGTACACACCTTTATTGGTTTTAAACACACATCCTTGATCTGCCATGGGACCACATCACTGCATATCTTAGCAGTACACGAGCACGACATGTGACATATGTCCTGTACTTTCACATGCAGTGTCTACAGATTGTGTTAGGTGTGCAGCTGCTGACCACAATGCATACACACCATGTGGGCATATGTGTGCACACCCTTATCATGACGGTTTATCGCACCTCTTGTTCTGTGTACTACAGCAGTCACTGCTCCTGGCAGGGTTATACCAGCATGGGCCATCTGCATTTGCCAGTGTATGTTCAGTCTGCCCTACACATGTCCCCCTATTCTGCATTATTGCAAGGTCTACTCATGTGCACATCGCATGATGTTCACACACTGCCATCACTATTGCTGTGTGGGTAGGGTTACATCTGCCACAGGTCCTGAACCTGACTATGTGCAGACAGAGCCATTCCAACCATCCTTAGGATCCCTGCTGCAGTGCACTGGTGTGTCATGCTGAGACCCCCCCCTTCAGCTTTTATGCAGATGCATGACAATTAAGCCCTACACATGTGTGTCACTTTGCAGTGTCCCATACACTGAATGCCACATGTCGCATCCTAGACCCAGCTGATAATGTGGACTACTGTAATGCCTTATGTCATAGTGTATCTCTGCAGCAGTTGCCATTGTCCTACAGATATATACACTGGTGTGGTACTGCATATGGGTGTTGTTCCAAACATGTCACTACTGTAGGCCATGTCTACCACCAGTATGTTACTCCCTGTGGACACATTCTGCAATGACAGGATGTTAGTCATCATGCAGGTGTCTGACATACCCATCCAATACCCCATCATGGTCACCCCTGTGAGACCATGCATTTCACAGCAACAATACATGCACATGTGCAGCATGCATTCAGGGTAGGTATGTTACATGTGTGCATGGAATATACCATCACCATTACATGCCCGGTGTGTTGGCAAGCATCTACATAAAACATACTCACCAGCTACAGGCTGCTGCCTTGGTGGTATCCCGGAGGGACCTACATATGAGGGTGAGAGATGCAATGTCAGTGGCCACACCTGTGGCAGTGCTTCAGGGTGGGTGTAGTATTACCATACATCAGTTGTACATTCCCACGATACTACCACATCTGGACATATGTTCATCACTACAATGCAGCAACACAATATTTCTATGACATGTCAGATATGCATGATCTACCTGTACCAATGCAAATGTATGCACAACAGTGGTCTACTGATGTGCCTTGTGTCCTTACCTACATGCTCCTTGGCTGGTGTGTAGGTGACACCCACCTCCACAAAGGAGTCTAGTAGTTGTTGGCTGTCCGAATGGGCAGATACAATGAGGCTGCCCAGGAGCTCCTTCACACTTGTCGGGGGGATGGATGGCATGCCCCCCCTGTGGCAAGGTGATCTCCCCAGACTGCAGCAGAATGCCGACGGGCATTGCGAAGCATGTCAGTACAATGCTGCCGGACCTGCTCATAACTGCGGTTGTGCAATCCAACATCATTGACCCTGTGGACAAGGTCCTTCCACAGGGTGGTCCACTCCTGCTGCTCATGTGTGGCCCTGCCAAACAGCACTGGATAGTGCTGGATCATGTGTGCTATCAACACTTCATTCACCACATGGGAATAGGTGGGCAACCATGCATGTGACATCTTGGCTGAAAGACATAAAGATGGAAACAGGTCTGAGCAATTCATACGGCAAGGTTACCACAGTTCGCAATACACATCTCTGTCATACCCCCACCATATCAGCTTCAACAAACTGTACACACATCTCATCAGATATGGCTACAGCTTACCTACCGGTTGGACAAATATTGTATTGTATGGGTCTATATCATTTCAATGAAACAGCTCATCATCGAATACCACAACCTCGAACTTCTAACCATGAAATCTACAAATATCGAAAACTCAGAACAGCAAATTTTTTTCCATGGGAAAAAATTCACTGTTCCGAGAAACACTCACACAACACAAGCACAACAAAAAAACAGCAATCCACACACATACACTTAAAATCCTACATCTAACCCTACACTAAACTGTACATATAGTACTATCTATCCACTATCCTTAACCCAAACCCTAACTCTAAGGTCCGTCACTATCACACAATCGCCTCACCCGCGCCCTAACCCTAAATCACATACCCCCCAACCCTAACATCTGTACAATTGCACACTTACCTGAACCCAACCTGTAACTCTCCACCACAGTGCTGAAAATAGCGAAGTCAAAGAAACGGACAACCAAATTCTTTCCCTAGGAAAAAATTTGATTATCTGCAGCTTCGCTATTTTCAGCGTTCGCTGTTTTCAGGTTGATATTAGACCATTCAAAGTATTAATACTTCGATGATCTAATATAGAACCGTATTGTACCATACTTTCTGCTATGTGATTGTAGCCATGTCCCCTGTGTGGACACTATCATTGCTGGCCTGTTACAGACTATTCACCTGCATGCCATTGTTAGGGCCACTATGGTTCCATATATGCCAGTGGTATGGCTGCTCTGAGATTGCTGCACATCTGACATTCTGTGTTATTGGGGATATCTATGCATGCTGTTGGACATGCACCAGGATTGTGTAGACTATTACTACCAACATATGTTCTATAAGAGTGACACAATAACATGTATATGTTCTATTGGCCAGCAGATCCACCTCTCAAAACCCGTCTGCCCATGATACCTGGCCACATCACATGTGTGTCCCAACCTGGGACCTCCTCATGTACTGTTTCAGCAATACCATCAGGTGGAACCACCCAGAGGATGTTGTCCACCCCCCAGGACACACACAGACATGTTCCTGTCCCCTAAGCTCAGGTCTAGGGTCTGTTCCATACCAGGCTTCACAAACACATAAGTAATGTGCTACATCAGTCTGAGGCACACAGTACACATTCACAGGGCCAACATGCTCCTCCTGCTCAGCCTCCAGACCAGGCAATTTCAGCACGTGAACTGATGTTGTGAGTAGCAGTGGGTGGGAGGCTTGTTCCCATTGTGCCCATACTGGGGCCCATGGGGCAACCATGTCACAGACCACACACACCATCCACAGTGTTTAACCACCACATGTGTCACATACCACCCCTGTAGACTGTCCTCTGTATCTACCAATCCTGACCACCTCCACATGTGTAGCTGCCACACTTCCCCATATTCCCATTGCATACTTCACAGATGGGGCAATGTGGTCCCAACAAGGGACTAACATGTGACATACCCATCCATGGTGCACACACTGCCAGCTGTAGATATCTGTGTGTATTGCTATGTGTGCTGGTGCCTCACGCATAGCAAGCATCACTGTCGTAGTAATATAGGGGACATGTCTTTACATACATATATGTTTGTGTGTGTGTTTGTATATATGTCGACATGTGCATATAGATATATATCCATATATGTATAGATATATGTGATGATGTACATATGTGCACATATATATGTCTACACATAGGTATATGTATATTTCTGGACATACATGCCGGTATACATCTATATCTTTATATATGTGACATATGTACACATATGCATACCTATGTGTGGGGTACATTCAGACATCAGCTCCACAACCTCACAACACCTTCCTGCACAGCTGCACTGTTCTGCCTTGCTACAACACAGACAGGTGCCACATATGGACACAGCCTGACATTAGGGGGGTATATGTAGGACCCAATTGCAGGTAACCCTATTACACACCTATGGCATTCCGGCATGCTACATTAAAGATTAACCTGAGTATCCTGCCAGTGGTGGGTAGTGGCTCCCACATTTCCATCATAATGGCATTACTTCCACCGCCAGCTAATGGCCACGTAATATACATACTTCCCATTACACAACACACACTATGATGGCTTACATCTTGTCTGTCAGTGCTGACCTGCACAGTTGATGGCTATGGCCCACTACCCACAGGGATAGACACAATTATCCATAACAGTTGTTCAGTTGAACATCATCACAACAACACCTGATGGCACATATAAATCATTTCACATAATCTATCCCATTATGATGGACCAGGTACTACATTCTATTACATGTATATATACTTCACATACCTGTTGTGGGAATTATGTCTTGTTGAATGACAGCTGGCTAAATGCCTTTGACTTAGACTTTTATTTTGAAGAGATTTGTCTTTCTTTCTTTTTTTATTTCTCTCTCTCTCTCTCTCTCGCTCTCGCTCTATCTCTCTGGCTCTCTCTCTCTCCCTCTCCCCCTCTCTCTCTCTCTCTCTCCCTCGCTCTCTCTCTCTCCAGTAAATTGATTGAACTGCTTTGAATAGATTACAGCCTGGTTTTAGTAGGTGATGCACATGATCAGGTGATGGCCTCTGCACCAATCAGTGTCCTCCACTTATTAACTGCATGCAGCTTGCTGTGTAGTACTTCCAATTACCACTGTCATGGCAACCACCTACTATAAATCCCTACATCATGTGGGCGTGGTCCCTTTACCATTCCTGTGTGATGGACATCTTTCCTGTGTATGGGTATCAGTGTTACAGAGAGCAGGTAGCAATACCTCTTACAGGAGAACCGGCACACTCAGGCCAGCTACATATTTGTAGGAGGTTCCAGAACTACAGACAGAGTGTGAGTAGAGTTGTGTTATGCTTTGTACAGTACTGGTGTTACAGGGTGTGTGTGCACATACTAGTTTACCTTGGAATGCAGTCTGTCTGCATAGCTCTCAACTGTGGGCCTATCCTCTTGGTGGCCAGAGGTGTGCTTATCATGTTTTGTCTGTGCAAAACACAGGTCCTGTGTCAGATATTTGACTGGCAGTGTGTGTGTTGAGTGCTATTAGTACATGGCTACATCCATTTATGTTTCTAACCTCAATTCCCAGACTAAGGGTATGTTGCAGACTATCCTGTAACACCAGTGACTTGTTTAATGTATGGCAACAGTTTTCCACATATGGGCCTGTGTTTCAGCCTCTGTCCTCCACCTACATACCAAGCTTTGCACATATGACATGCTGTCAGGGTTTGTTCTGTAGTGGGCTGTGAGTATATCACACTGCCATTGCTGCCATCAGTACACTGCTGTTGTATCCCCCACACATACAGTGGGGCTGGAGCCAGATATGTCTGGGCTTCACCTACACAATACATGTGTGCCCTTATGCACTCCAGAGACCAGTGTATGTAACAGTGGTATATGGCCCTGTATTATTGAGTCTGGGGGGGGATGCACCATAAATAACCTAGGCTGTTACAAAATGTGGGGGTATCAGAGGTGAGCTGCATTAAGGTATCTGGATGTACAGTACCATACAATTCACCTATATTTACATTACTTACATAAATTGGGTTAATGTAGGTCTACCGCCTCCTGCCATATAGAGTGTTCTGTTTGTCAGTGTGCTTGTAATGGTGTCAGTTATCCCTTGTTATGTATCAGTTACATCCCATTTGGTCAGCGGAAGTCTTTACCACCTAGTGATTTTCTACAGAGTGTAGATAGAGGCTGCTGAACTATACCCCTCATTACTTACTGTTGATTGTTTGGTATTCTGTGGCCCAGTCTGTCTTTACTATTGTACAATTTGAAGGGCTTGGCCTGGACAGCAGCAGTTGTGAACCTTTCCAGACTACTGTATTAGTATAACTGTTTCACAGTTGCATTACTCTGTTTATATGGATGTCAGTGTCTGAACAGCTACATGCCATGGCATATAAAACTGTAATAGTACACAAATAAAGGTTTTCTATTTCTGCAGACCTGTGTGTGGTGTTTTATCCTATGATCTCTCTGTGGGTATATGTTGCAGGCAACGATTGTCATTTGTATGGGTGGCCCATACAGTGTCCAGTTGTTAAAGTGTTAATTGTAGGCATAGTGGCTGTTCCATATTGTGTGCACCTTCTACATATGTATCTTACTGTACATATCTCTGCATGTGTATGTGTAGTCACATGTATATATATATATATATATATATATATATATATATATATATATATATATATATATGTATATCTGTATCTGCATATATTTGTCTGTGTATATGTATCCTGGGGATGTTGATAGCTTCCACATTTTACATTTCCTATGGGAGCCAGACTGTACTGCATGATATGTTACCAATACCAGCCTGACATCATACAGGTGGGATGTAGTACTTTTAACATCTTGTGCCCATGTCATGTCAGGTCCTGGTTATGGGTAGTGTATTGCAGGGTGGACGTGTTTGGCTGTGGGGGGGAGTATACCTATTCGTACAAGACATATATTGTTTGGGGCTTCTCAACCCCATTAACAGTGCATGTGGACATATATGTTCTAGTTAACCTACCACTGCATATGCATGGCCATATACACCTATAGATATATATATATATATATATATATATATATATATATATATATATATATATATATATATATATATATATATGCTTACATATATATATATATATATGTATAAAACTATGTCCATATATACCTACATAGATATATATCTGCTTACATATATGTAATTTGCTGTGTATATGTAGACATATAGGTGTAGACATATATATGTGTCGATGTAGGCATTTGCATGTATATATGTTTATATATATATCTATATATATATATATATATATATATATATATATGTGTGTGTGTGTGTGTGTGTGTGTGTGTGTGTGTGTGTGTGGGTCTACTTCATATGGTCGACAGTTCATATGGTCGACAGTCATTTGGTCGATAGCTCATTTGGTCGACAACCAGTATTCAAGGCACTTAACAGGGACTTTCCCCCCTCCCCAAAGTTGTGCGGCCCTGGAGTTGATATATATAGTTAGGGGGGTGTGGGTGAAGCCCCCACCTATATTCATTTAAAATGTTTAGTTTTCGTTGCATTTTTATGTTTTAAACTAATATTAAATGAATATTAGTGGGGGGCTTTGCCCCGCACACCCTCTTTGTGGGGGCTGTGCCCCCCCACACCCCCCTAACTATATATATCAACTCCAGGGTCACACAACTTTGTGGAGGGGGCAAATCTCTGTTAAGTGCCTTGAATACTGGTTGTCGACCAAATGAGCCGTCGGCCAAATGAGTTTCGACCATATGAACTCTCGACCATATGAAGTAGACCCATATATAGATATATATATATATATATATATATATATATATATATATATATATATATATATATATATATAGATATATAGATATATATATATATATATATATATATATACACATATATAGATATGTTGTATTTGTTTAAATATTAATATATTTACACACACACATACATCTAAATGTTGGAATACATTCTCTGTACTGTTGCATGCCTGGGCTGGATGATATTTTTATGAAAACATCAGAGTTATGTATATCTGGCATGGCTTAGTGGTAAATCACGTTGTCTATGGTGTGTAGGGTCTTGGGTTTGAGCCTTACAGAGGCTTGTTTATTTTGTTGCTGGGCAGAACATGGGCCATTGGATACAGAGTGATTAAGGCACGTTAAAGTAGTTGTAAGTGGGTTTGCGTGGAGGTAAGCACTGCTAACTTACGGTTACAGTTTCTTATCCTCTGTTAGCTTCTGAATTGCTTAACCTGTGTATGCATTGCTTACCCCTGTGCACACAGGCTTAAACCCACTTACTGCTGCTTAAAAGTGCTTACTCCCGCTTACCCCCGCACTAATTTCTTTAAAAGAAAAGAAAAAGGGGTTGATAGTAAATTGGTGAAAAAAGGGGCACAAAGAGGGAAAGACAGTAGGGAAAATAGTCAGGGATGTGCAGGAAGGGTGTAGGAAGGTCCATAGCTGCCCATGTCTTCTACAGCAACAGCTGTGCATATACACTGAATTTGGAGGTAGATTTGGACACTCAAACCCTGGGGAGAGAGGTGAGGACAACAATAATAAGTTGTGATGCCAATTAGACCGGATTACATGTGTCCAGTGGACACATGTGTGAAATGGACAGCTATGTATGGGGCGAGATTTTTTTGTGGGAACAGATTGCCCTATTTTTTTTTTTTTCAGGTGAGAGTGGGATGTTGGGGTGGGATAGTAGGTATATTTGGGGAGGTAGGATGGGTGGGATAACAGATAAGACAAACAAGATGCATACAGGGGCGGTATATGACACATGGGGGTTAAACACCTTGATGGGGAGGGGTGTTGGGATATCGGAAGCTCACAAGCCCCCTAGTGGTAACAGTGGAACTGAGGTCCCCACTCATAAACAGTCGACTGCACCTTCACAGCCCCGAAGATGGCTGTGCTGGGGGCTAAGTCACAGAGCCAGGCTGACTCTCTAATCATGACACATGGCCCTCGAGCTGGCGTAGATCACCAAACTGCTGGTCGATTTCTCTACGCATCATGACCCCGACCTGGTGATGGGTGACAGGTTCCTGTCAGCGCCCACTCCCATCCCCTGAGGCAGTTCAACTCGAAGGTGGTGCAGGACCAACTGACAGGGAGGTCCAGGGTTGGGCCCCAGACATGCTGGTGTCCGGTGCCACGGCCAGCTGAGGTGGGACTGGTTGGTCTGCTGGGACCGGCCTTCCCAAGCGTGCTATAGTGTTTAGATTTCAACATCATATGTGGATTAGTAATAGTCAACACATTCCAGGGTTAGGTAGAACAGCATGCAAAGATATTCCCATTAACCCAGACACCAGATATGGAACAGTTGCATAGCAAACAGAACACATGCATATATGGGACCACAGTGATAATAAGTACAGCATGCAGGTACATTGATGGCACCATGCCACCAATGTTGGAATAATGCAATATAGCACATAAATGGGAACCATGAACATATTTATCACACAACTGGACATTTTCAGAGTCATTACATACCAGTTGTGGTGGGTATGTTGATTATTGTTGGAGATATGGTGGGGGTGAGAGAAATTTGTCACATAACAACTAGTATATTCCTGTAGTCCACATTACTTTCCTAGTCAGTGCTGTTATATGTACCTTACAAGTCTTACTACACTACCCTATAGCCTTAGTTTGGACAGTGATATGGGTGTCATCATCATTACACATGAAGCGGTTTTACCTGCAGTATATACCTCTTACCTGGTATACCTGTGGTGGGATGTTTGTTAACACTAACTAACTGTTGCTACACATACTCCCGGATTCCGGGTTGATGTTTTGCACATAGCTATCCAACTCTTTCTGCACAGACTCTGGCCATGTGTTGACCACATGCTGACATGCCGGGACATATCTAGACTATTGCCCTCTTCCACCTTTATTGACCTGACACACACATATACATGCTTTCCTACACAGTTATATTATGTAGCACAGTGTGGGTGACAGTGACCAGTGATACTTTATTATTCAGTGAAACTGCAACACTCACAATTCCCTACAATACCAGAGTGGAACAGTACCAGTACAGGTTATAATGGTCTGTATTTCTCAGCACAGTGTTCATATCCAACGTACGTGTGGGAGCAATATTTGTTAGCACTACCTGACTGTTGCCACACAAAGTTCCAGATTACACATTAGTATTATGCACATACATCTCACTCTGTTACTGTAAACACTCTGGTCACAGCTTGACAACATGGGAGTTTAGATAGGACATACTTGAAATATTACTCCCCTAACAGTTTTGGGGGTTGCTACAGTGACAGGTGTGTTCTCATGATGTTTGACAATCACTTGTATTCCCTGTTTGCTGGCTAAACATCTGGGATCATCCACAGACTTACCAGGAGGACAGGCAGCAGATATGGGCACATATACTGGACATTCTGGCCTCATCTGTACTTTTGTGGGGTATGAATCTGTATGCAGCCTAATTCCACTCCCAGGATTCAGACCATGGCTGTGTCTGCTAACACTGTCCATCACAGTTGTGTCTGCTATATAGATATTGCTGTATATCTCCTATCTGCTTTCTGTCTTATTAATCCCCTGTGCTTTTGCATTCTGATGTTGTATTACAACACTCATATCCAGGTTCCCTAGACAGTTATATGTTGTAGGACAGTGTGGACGACATTGATGTGTAATACCGCATTATTCAGAGCAACTGCATATCATTCTTGTATTTCTGGGCACAGTGTTGGTATCTGATAGACCTGTGGAAGGAATGTTTATTAGCACTACCTGAATGTTCCCACACACAGTACCAGATTCCACGTTACTATTATGCACATACATCTCACTCTGTTACTGTACACACTCTGACCACAGCTTGAAAAGTTGGGGTGTAAATGGGACATACGTGGCTTCTTAGTCACATAAGGTATTGGGGAGTTGCTAGTGTGCCAGCTTTGTTCTCATAGCTGTGTGTCAATCAGTTGTATTTCCTGTTTGCTGCCTATACATCCGGGATCATCCCACTGATTTCCCAAGGGGACAGCTTGATAGGCAACAGATATGGGCCACTTTAATAGACATTCTGGACATATCTGTACAGTTGTGGGGTATGATTCTGTATGCTGACTACTACCACTGGCAGGATTCGAACCGTGGCTGTGTGTGCTAAAAAAACAACAGTTCACATCTCAGTTCCATGTGCTATTCAGTTTTTGTTGTTTACATTTTCCCTGTTTACTGTCTATGTGTCTCTCAGTTGTACTAAATGGCCTCTGGGGATTACACCTCTCATATACAGGCATTCCTACACATTCAATTTATGGTGCATGGTGTGGGTAACAGTGCTTAATACTACAGCACTATTACATGATTGCATATCTACATTACTCTATGATACCAGGATATACACATGCAGTCCAGCAGTTACACCTGTTTTGTCTGGCTATTACACTTTTATTGACTTACAAGCAATATGAGACTCTTCCTGCTTTATTCTCTAGTGTATGCAGTACTTGCCTTGAACAATACAGGTTTTATACAAGCAATTAATTTACCACTACTTTTATTTTTATTTCCTATGACAGTAAATGCATGAGTATTACTGACCTGCCTCACGTCGCAACCTCGCCAGGCGACTAATGTGGGCCTCCTGATTCGTGGCCCACTCTATTGCAGCTGTGGGGGACATAAGAGGAATATTTAGCCATATTTATCCATGATATACCTGAGCTGGCAATTATTACACACATACTGGGGTGATACTTACACATGGCTAGAACATCCCCTGATGCTCTAGCCTCTTGAAGCCACTCCTCCAAGAGGTCCCCCTTACACCACTTCAGGTCGGCATAGTGGTGCCTGACCTGCTCACCAGTTTGGGGTATGCCAGTGGCACTGGTGAGGTCGCGGGTGAGACAGTCCCAGGTCTCCGCATTATATTGGGAGCCCTGGTACTGGCCCTGCAGCAGTCTCTGATCATGGTCTTTGACAAGGAGTTCTGCCATGATCTTGGACTCCTGGATGCAACAGCGCTGCGCCCAAAAGTGCACACCTTCTCCCCTTACTGCCATAGTGCCTGCAAGGGGAAGCTACAACCAGTTATGAGATGTATTCCCACCTCTTGGGTTTAAGTAGGGCCGATTTCCCACACTTTTCTATAATTGGCTAGTTTTGAAAAGGCTAAGCTATGGGCAAATCTGCTTAACTAAGGTTGGCATTGTTTAAAGGGGTATAACACTGGGCTCATTGAGTTAGCTGGCCTACACATTGCTTACACCTCCTAAGCTGTCCTGTGCAATGCACAGCGTTGCTTACATTAGACTTTGCATTATTTTTTCTTTGTGGCATTGATTTCTTATTCATTACATCTTATATGTCTGCGTGGTATCCATGATTAATGTGTACGCACACTCTATGGGGTCCTTGTGTTTTATTGGGGACTTCAACACTCTATTACAATTATACCTCACTTCTGGGCTTACTGCTGTACTCCATTTCACATATTTATGTTATCTAGTGGGTTATGGAACATATGACTGTATACTGATTCCTTTCACACGTACAGTTTGGTTTTACTATGGTGAGGACTTATTTGCTGATGCCTCATTCTTCTGTACATCTGTGATGGCTTGGTGGTTAACTACTGTTGCTATTCTGTATAAGGTCCTGGGTTCAAGACCTGTATGGTTGTGTATTTTGTTGATGGGCAGAACAAGGGCCGTTGGATACAGCATGACTAAGGCACTTTTGAGCAGTTGTAAGCGGGTTTGCACGATGGTAAGCACTGCTAACCTGCCGTTACATCTGCTTACAGAGAGTTAGCTTAGAATTGCTTAACCAGTGTAGGCATTGCTTACTGCTATGCAAACAGGCTTAAGCCTGTTTACTAGTGCTTAAATATGTTTACTACTGCTTATTTGTGCTTAAACCTGTTTACTAGTGCCTTATTCATTATGACACTGATACCTCACATGTGCATTTACTGCAGTACTCCAATTCAAGAAAATATGTTATTTAGTGAGTTATGCAACATAAATATTAGTCATAACATGCTTTCCCATGGAAAATGTAATGTGCTGTAGTGGGACTCGAACCGGGAATGCCTGCTCATACGACAAATGCTCTGCCCACTACACTATTGCAGCTGCTTCATTTGCATATATCTTCTTTGTTATCCTCTTCAGCCATTTAAGCTGCATTAACCGTAGCTAAGCGATGGGCACACCTGCACACCTATGATTAGCTTTAATCGGATTTTTTTAAAAAAATAAATGGTTTCTTCATTATATGTATGTATACTGTTGCTGCTGTACACAAGGGGGACTGTTGGTGGGGATATGCAGTTACCTATGAGTGGCCTTGCTCATTTTATACCCCTTTCTGCTGTTCTTCACTGCGGGGGTGTGTATAGTCTGAGAACTATGCTCTCAGACATGACCCCTGCACTCTTACATGCTCCATGTAAGCATAGGAGTTCAGGCAGCATGCCTCATTATTATGCATAGTGCGCTGCCGTCTTGCTCCTAAACAGCCGCCTCCATGCAGGACTAAGCTAGTCCTGCACAGAGGGATAGTAAATCCAAGGGATACTCTTCATAGAACTTAGAGCAGAACAGACCTCTTTTTTAATTTCTCCAAGTCTTTTGGGTTTTTAATACTATGATGGGAATGGACCACTCCTAAGTCAAAGTATGACTAAAGTTCATGAAATTAGTATTGTTTCAATCTTTGATGTTAGCCAGAAGTGCTCTTCGCAGCACCCGCAGTGTCATCAGTAATGACTCCTTCTACAATATTTATGGAGTTACATGTATTGGTAACAATCTAAGTAGAACTGTAAATTCTTATAAGACCCATTGCTCCTACTACCATTGGAACTGTCTGGGTATCTTTCTTTCACATTGCCCTCATTTCTGCCTACAAATCCTGGTGTTTTATGACTTTCTGTCTATCTGTACATAAAACACTGCAGTCACTAGGTGTAGCAATTTCAATGGTCAATGCCACTTTTGTCTTCTTTTCATGGACTACTATATCTTGTCTTCTCGCATCTATTTTTTGAACTGCTGGTAATGGCTGATACCATGTGATATAAACTTCATCAAGCCCTATAAAGCTTTGTGGCTCATGTTTCCAATATTTTTCAACTACTTCAATATTATAATGTCTGCACAATTCCCAATGCAACAGTCTTGCCACATTATTATGCCTTTCAGTATACATCCCTTCTGCCATTAGTATATCACAACCAGCAACAAGATACACAACTGTTTCCATTTCTGTTTTACAAAACCTGCATTTGTCTGTTTTTCCCAAATGTTCAATGGATTTTGTAAACCAATGTGTATGTAGCCCACAAAATTATAGGTTCATAGGTTGATACTAGGCTATCTGCCCTAGGGCATTTATAAGCCTAGCCAGAGTGTGTTTGGCTTTCACCACCCTTATAGATTAGTTGACTGTGCCTCTGTATAGTAGGTCACAGAAGGTAGCCCTTTTAAGGTTAGTTTACTGTACCTCTGTCAAGCAGGGACACAGAAGAGATCCCAGGGGTAAACTTACGATCTCCCATTCATTCGTGGATTTCTCTTGAAGACAGTCAGTGAGGGGCTCTGCCTAACATGGATTGGGATTTTGTTCCAGAGTGAGGGGAGCCTCTGGGATATGAATCTGTCCCTCCAGCATGTCCTATTTATTTCTGTGCTGAGGTTCAAGTCCCTGTAGCTCTAAGGGATTTGGATTTCCTGAGGTGAAGCATGTCCATTAATTCTGGGTTGGACATGGCCTTATACGTCAGACACAGATCACCTCTGAGTAGGCGGTATGCAACTGAGTAGAGCTGGAGTTTCTTTAGCCGAACTGCATAGGGCATCTGTTTGAGCCCCTTGATCCTCTTGGTGAGATACTTTTGGGGTCTTTCCAGTTGCTGCAGGTGTCGAGTAAGGTACATCCCAAATGGGGCATTGTATTCAATTATGGGCCTGATAAGTGATGAGTAGAGGGGCACAATGACCTCTCTTGATCTAGATGTGAACCCTTTCCTGATAAGGTGGGCTGTATAGAAGGTCTTTCTAACCACTTTGGCAACGTGATTGTTAAAGGAGAGATTGCTATCTACTTGGGTCCCCAAGTCCCTAATTACTTCTTCCGTACTTAATGGATTACCACCTATGTGGTAATTTGTGGGCACTTTGTTTTTCCCAAAGGGGATGTCTATACACTTTTTGGCATTTAGCTTTAGGCCATGGCTCTGGCACCAGTTATCCGTCTCTGTGAGACCCTTTTGGAGGATGCCTGTGTCAGCCGGAGAGTCAATTATGGCACCCAGTTTGCAGTCATCTGCAAATGTGGTCAGCCATAGTCCACCCATGTTAGCCTGTACCTCGGAGAAATACATACCGAACAAGAGAGGTCCCAGGACTGAGCCTTGTGGGATGCCACTTGTAACTGGTTTAGAGTCTGACATGGCACCTGTTATTCTGACCATGTATGTTCTATCCCTGAGCCAGTTTGCAACCCATCTTGTGACATAGGGGACCTTTCGTCTTTTGGTTTAACTTCACCTGTCCTTAACTATTCCTGTGTTTGATCCTGATCAACATGAGGTTGTTCCAAGAGTTTTCTATACTTGCAATTATATTTATGTATTTTCCACATTTCTTGCCTTCTTATCTTATCCTTCACCTTATATTCTTTCTTTTGTTTTTTGGCACATTCAGCTGCTGCCTGATTTTTATCTACTTCTGGTTTGTTTTCCATTCCTCCTTGACACTGATATGCTTCTGCTAAACTAAGCAGGGAAGTTATATTAGATTTATTCTCCTCATGTTTCAAAACTTTCAGTATGTTTGCATCTTGTAAGGTCAACAGATATGTATGCAGTCCCACGATTGCAGATCTATATATAAAATCAGTTTCAAATAAGCCTATTCCTCCTTCAGAATGAGGATTTTTATAAATCATTTGATGAGCATGAAGCATCCTTATTGTTTTCCTGTCCAACCTATCCAACACATTTTGGGGTCAGTCAACCACTCCAAAAAAGGGCAGGAAGAACAAATTGGTTTATAGCTTGGACTTTGTTCCTAGATGTCAATCCTGTTTTCAATATTAATTTAAATATTCTAAAATATTCCTTACTAAATTTTATTTGCAGTTGTTCATGTCTTATTGTTGATCCTTCATCAATTCCCAAATATTTATATACTCCATCTTGCTCACGTTCTTTTATATCACATTCCTGTCCCAAATTGATGTCTTCTTGGTGCTGCAGCTTTCCTGCTTTAAAGATTACTTTTGCACATTTATCAAGACCAAATGACATTCTTATATCATCTGAAAAAGTTTTGACTACTTACAGTTGTGGTTTCAGTTCCTCATCTGAAGAACTATACAATTTTAAATAATCTACAAAAAGAAGATAAGAAGTCTTTACACTTTGTTGTTTTCTGAAAGCCAAATTGTAGGCATTACCTAATCTGTTAAGTAGACAGTTTAATATGTTAAGGGCAAATAAAAAGAGCAGCGGTGACATAGAGTCATTCTGGAATATCACCTTTTGAATTTTTATAACTGGAATAAAAATTTGTCCTTTATCATGGCTTAACTGCAAAGTGGTTTGCCACTGTTTCATGGTCGCTGTAATGTAATCGATTAGTGTCGGGTGTATTTATACATTTTTAAGCAATGTTTTATCCATGAATGTGGGATACTGTCAAATGCTTTTTTGTAGTCTATCCATCCCATACTTAGATTCTTCCCCTTTTTCCAGTTCTCCATTATGACTTTATTTAACAGCAAATGATTCTTTGTTCCATATGACTTTCTTTTATTACCCTTTTGTTCTATTGCCATGATTGAATTTTCTTCTAAATGACAATAAACTCTGTTGGCGTCAATTCCAGTGTATAGTTTATATGTTGTTGGAAGGCAAGTTATTGGTCTATAGTTTTTAGGATAGCTTGCAGGTTCACTCTTAAGCAGGAGTATTGTTTTTCCTGTTGTTAGCCAGACTGGTGTCTGTTCAGAGTGCGCATATAAGTAGCTCTTACTCAGGGCTAAATCTTCATGTAAAGATGTTAGTACTTTTAGCGAGAAGTTAGGTACTGCATCTGGGACTGATGTTTTCCAGTTAGAAGCTTTTCTTAACTTTGTTTCAACATGTCTGGCCATTACTTCATCCCTTTTCATATTCTGTACATTTGAACTTCATATTCTTTCTTTTGCTTCTTCTATCCATTTAGCATTTTTGTTATGTTCCACAGGATCTTCATAAATATTTCTCCAAAATGTATCTATTTCTTTTTTTTTTTTTTTTTTTTTGGTGGTGTCTCAATTTTTTTGCTTTGTTTTGCAATTCTCTATAAAACCTAGTTGAGTCATCAATAAATTGCTTATTTTCTATTTTTCCTTTTTATTTATCTGCACTTCTTTAAAGCTTTTTTACATGTACTGATATTTTTAGTTTATATTTGTATTAATGCACAATAGATCTTGATCTGTTCTGATACTGCGCATTGCTTTTATCAATTCTATCTTTCTGAGTATTTTGTTGGTCTGTTCCATTTTCTATACTCTTCTAACAGTGACACTTCATGTCTTAACTGCTTTATAGTTTTTTCTAATTGATAGTTCCATGATGGCATTCGATTTCTCCCCTTCCTTCACTTTACTACCCTGTGTTTTTGTGATAAGGCTTTTATCTGTTATTAATTTAGCTGCACAGTAATATATCCTGTTTACTTCTGTTATATCTCATGAATCTCTGTGGATAGTCCTAATCATTTCGTTCATTTGTTTTATCAAACTTGCAACTTTTTGGGTTTTATTGACCTTCTGTATTCTATTTATTTCATTGATCTTAATATGTCTGTCCATCTCTATTAAATCAAACAACTTTTCACTTAGATCTTTAACTTCTTTAACTTCTCTATTACTAATCCTCTTTTATACTTTTCCTCTTTGTTCTCTAATTTTTTGTATTGTAAAATTTTCCATGTCCAGATGACTTTGCCTGTATTTCTCTTCAAATAACTTTGGTGCTGCTCTTTTTTTACTGATTAGTTTTGCTTTCTCCTTTGCTTAAATATTGCACCATATTAAATTGTTTTTTTCTTTCCCATGTCCATATTTCTTCTTTAGGTGTCTCCTACTCCTCCTGTTTCTACTTACTTTGGGGACTTGTCATTCCATCATGCTGTGATATAACCAGTATTTAAACTTTCTTCACTAAATCTTTTACTTTGCAGGTATTCCATAACTTCAACTTCTATTTTTTTAACTTGTACTTAACTAATCTTCTGTTCTACATTCCCTCTTTGTGATCTTATTTTTTATTGTGAAATTTTCCAAATCTGGATGCCTTTGCCTGTATTTCTCTTTGAATATCTTTAGGACTGTCTTTTTCATGTTGATTAATATTGCTTTCTCCTTTGCATAAATATTGCACCATATCAGATCTCGTTTTCTTTCTCATGATCATATTTCTTTTTTACACCTTTCAAAAGTCACTAGATTTTGTTCCTTATATTTTTCACTTCCTCAGTTACTTCTTTTTGCAAACTACTCAAGGATTCTTGGTCTATATAATGTTCTTTACAAATCTGTTGTATTAATGAACACACATTTTTGAAGCCTCTGACAGTTTTTCTTGTAGAGGTATTTTTCTTTCATCTACTTTATCTCTTAATCTTTTAGAATATCTTCTGTGTGGAAATTCTGGGCTTCTTGCATAATAGTAAGAATACATAATATCTTTTTTATCCTTCATAGTCAACTCTATTGTCTTTATGGCTCTTTTTTTAGCCTATTAGTTTTTATGATTTTTGTGGACTGCTACTTCCTTCTACAACAGGGGGGGCTTCCTCTCCCTGGGTCCGGCCTAGCCCCATTGTAGGAATGTTTCTGTGTCTTGATTATTCTACACTGTCATTTTTTCCAGTCCTGGCACCAGTAAGCCTACTAGGATTGTACATTTTTTTATCTTAAGTCTTATGCACCTAGCTGGTTTATTTTTATTTTTAACTTACTTCTATCCATAATATATGCTATATAACATACAGTCTATATATCAATGTTATCTTGGTG
The DNA here is from genome assembly GCF_019279795.1 of Protopterus annectens. Lineage (NCBI taxonomy): Eukaryota > Metazoa > Chordata > Ceratodontiformes > Protopteridae > Protopterus > Protopterus annectens. The sequence goes on from NC_056745.1 coordinate 493,942,182, forward strand.
AGATTTTGTGAAAAACAGTATCCACCTCATGAAAGTACTCACTAAGACTTGAGAATGAATTAAATTCCAGCAATACTACTATCCTTTGTTTGCTGACTTATCATCTCTCTATTCAGACCCCAGTATAGCTGATTTTAAGGTACTTAAAGCCATTTTTCATCAGCTGTGGACTACCCACGAGAATGAGGTAGGGTCATAAGTGATGCCAAACCAGTTAGAGTTATTTTAATCCCCATTAGTCTCTACAAATGGTAGTATAGTACCTATTATTAACAGAGGCAAAGAAAGGAACCAAACCTGTCATTTCTGCCTCTGGCAAGAAATAATGGTTCAAGCTAAAAGTCCATATAATATTTTTTTCCCAGTTAAAAAAACAGGCAACGACCCCTACAGGTTTGTACCAGACATACAAGCAGTTGGTCCAGTACTAGTAGTGCCAACTTTTCTTGTAGCACCTAACCCAGCTGCTATACTCAGCTCTATCCTATCGACAGCTAGCACCTTTTCAATCCTAAATATTTCCTCTGCTTTTTTCTGTCCCTGTTCAGCAAGACAGTCAGTATTTATTTGCCTTGACATACGGAGGAGAACAATATACAAGGACTAGCTTACCTCAAGGATATGTAGAAATGCCTACTCTTTTCTTCAGAAAAATGAAGAAACAACTAGATAAAATTAAATTTTCCCATGGCTCTACCTTAATACAGTATGTAGATGATTTGCTTTTAGCTTCTGATACTTACTCTACCTGTAAACTAGACACTATTTTTCTTCTGGCGAAATTAGTGGAATTAGGATTCAGAATTAATAAAGGAAATTTCCAGCTGTGGAAATTGCAAGTCCAATATTTAAGACATCTTATTTCATAAGGTTCTCAGCAAATTTTACCCCCCGTGCATTACTGCTATTCAAGTTGCACCGTAGCCTATAATGTTCAAAAATTGCTGGTTTTACTGGGACTGACAGGTTATTGTTGATAATTAATTATTGCTTACAATTAATTTCAAATTATGCAGAAGTAGTGAAGCCCTTGTTAGAATTATTGAAGAAAGATATCCCTGAGCCCTTATGCTGGCAACAGCATCATGAACAAGCTTTTGTCCAGCCCCTCCTGCTTTTGGGTTACCTGATTATTCAAAGAGATTTTTTCTGTTCTGTTGTGAAAGGAACAAAATAACATTGTGATTATTAGCAAAGCATAGAAATGATGGTTTTGGACCTGTTGCTTATTTCAGGACAAATCTTGATCCAGTTGCTGCAGCCCTACCTACAGTGACATGCTTAGTAGAAATTATGGCTGCCCTAACTCTCAGGCATACAATTTTTGTGTTAGTCCTGCATTCTGTCCAGGTGTTATTACTAAGAACTAAAACACAATATGCTTCTGCTTCAAGACTGTTTAACAGCCCTTCTTTGCAGGTCATTTGATGTCCACCTCTTAACCGTGCTTCTTTAATTTCCACAGTGGATGAAGGTGGACCTCATGATTGTGTTTGTAGTTAACCATGCGCTTCCTCCTAGATCATATTTAAAAGAAGCCCCATTACTGAATTCTGAGTTGCTCTTATTTGTTCTTGGATCCTGTATTCAAAGAAAAGATCCCTGTTAAGTCACAGCATTTTTTTGTGCGCAGCAAATCAAGTACTATTGGCAAAAAAATAAAACGGAAATGTGCATTACTGAAATAGCCTTACTTGTAGCCATTACTGAAGCATGCAAATTAGCAAAAGACAAAACCAGAACAATCTTTATAGACCCACATTATGCTTATGGGGTAGTTCATAATTTTGGGACATTTTAGAGAGAAATAGGGTATATGACATCATCAGAAACTCTTATTACAAATTCTGTTTTGTTAATGAACTGTTAAATGCACGTCTGTTACCAAGGGAAATGTCTGTGGTCAAGTGTGTTGTTCATAAGACTGTTGATACTTGGATTTCAAAGAAAAATGCATTTGCTGATTTGGTGGCCATACAAGCTGCAATGTCTTATCCTACTCAGGCTTCATTTTTGCAGCAACTAAAAGAAATTAATGCATCTGTTTCTTTAAGTAACTGTTGTCTTTTCAAAACCAAGCTGATGATTTCAAAAACATAAGGTGGATACATGATGCTTGTAGGTGCTACCCAGACTCAAAATGGCACCATACGGATGGGAGGCTAGTAGCCCTGTGTTCTTTTCTAGTTCAATTAGTTTGGGCTTATCATTTGCCCTCTTATTTGGGAAAATGCATTAATAAGACAAATTTGGACTTATTGGTATGCGTCTTATATCCCCAATGTCATTCAGCATTTTGTAAATAGATGTACAATTTCTGTAGAGTATAATGTGTGAAAAAGTGTTCCTGATCCCACGCAGTCTTTGAAAAAGCCATGGGAGCTTTTTGTTATGTACAGTGGGATTTTACTGAATCACCACAATGTCAAAAGGTTAAGTATGCTTTAATAATTATATATGTTTGTTTTTTTCTGGATGACTTGAAGCTTGCCCCTATGCTAGGAATGATACAGCTACAGTCACCTAGAAATTGTTGCAAGAACTCATACCCAGATTTGGTGTTCTTTGTTGTATGCAGTCACAAAGAGGCACTCATTTTACAGGTAGGTAGTACAACAAGCATGTAAAGTCATGGAGGTAAATATGCAATACAATTGCTCACACAGATCCAAAGTTTCAGGAATTGTTGAGAGAATAAACCATACTTTAAAAACTAGAATTGCTAAACTGCATGATACAACTGGTCTTAAATGGTGACATTGCCTTTAGTTTTATCATTCACAGTGCAGTTAGTACTTATAGAAAATACTCTGTCCATCAAATTCTTATGGAAAGACAATTTGAATGCCAGCAACACCATTGCCCAATAATTTTGGGTTACAAGTTGACCATTAATCTATTTTTTTCTTTACTGCAAGTCTCTTGTTTCTGTCTTACAATGAATTCATTCACAGGTTATTTCAGCTCAAGAGCAGCCTAATCCCACTTCCTGCCATAATGTTGTCTCGGAAAATTTCATGTTTGTTATATCCTTTTACAAATGACACACCCTCTGGCCAAAGTGGAAAGGACCCTTCCTGGTTCGACACTACAACAGAAGATTGATGTGGAGGAGTGCCTATTAGGACTCATGTTTGACATGTCAAGAAGGCCCTTCTTGTGATTGACAATGTCACCCCACCCATTATTGATGATGAGCCAATCGCATCACATACTACAAAAAAAAAAACATGGAGACCAATGGTGTATGGAAGTGAGGCCTATTGATTAAGCAACATCACTGTAGTTGGAGGTGAGGCCTAATGATTCAGCAACATCTTCTTCAATGAATGAAGAATGGGAATTGACCCATGATTTGGAAAATGAGTCAAGTGAAGAAGTGTCATTCATAGGACTTCAGCCAGTTTAGGCCCCAGTGTGGAGTTTGTTCAGAAATTAATATTATATGAATAATAAAAAGACTATTTACCATCTTTGCTTGCAAATTTTTGAAAATCCTCTCCAGCCCAAGCCTACTCAATATTCTTATGGATTTATTGTTGAAACTGATATATTGGTATTTTATCATCCTTCTACTACATTTTTTCTATCATCAGAAGCCATCAGAAATGTAAGTACTGCACACTTTTTTATCAGAAGTAAGTGTTTGGTTAAATACAGCAATAAACATATGGTTAAAATTGAGCAAAGAACACAAAATTGACATCCTAAATTTAATACTTTTTTGTTGTATTGTACACTTATGCCACAACAATGAATGTCAGTAACTGCTGGTTGTGTGTGCACATGTACCAATTGCACACAATGAGGGTATTCCATTGTTTCCAGTACCAGTAACAGATACAAAAATATGAACAGTATTTGGAATGACCTTTTTGACCAAAAACAAAAAAGCATACATAATTCTTGGCATAATGTTAGCCCCTGTAGACTGGTTCCACTTCTTTTATCAATGACTGTGAAGGGATATCCTTGTTACATGAAAAATAGAATACTTCTTGCTGGATGGAGCAAGTGTAATGTTAGCCAGAGAATATATTCCAATGTCCAAAACTTTTGAAATGTTCAAAGAAATGTCCATGACATTTCTTCGAATACATCAACATTTTCACGGGATGGTACTGAAACTTAAAACTGCCAAAGGTGTCCCAAGTACAAACAGAACCAGGTAAAAAATCATAGGTACACCACCATGTTCACTTGAATTAAAAACAGGTGAAAAACCCTTTAATAATGTAAAATACTTTGATAAAATAAAACCTAGAATTTTTAGCAAGAGCCTGTACAATGATAAGTGCTTTCGGCAATAGCCTTCATCAGATCATTCCATATTGCGGCTCTCTTTTCATGAATTAAATAAAAGTTGACCAATGAATAACCTCTTTGTGGGAAATGCCTCTCAGTCAGCCAATCATATCTCATCTAATCATTTTACAAAAAAAAGGTTAAGCCTCCAGGATTCAACAAATAGTTAATCTTCTATTCTTTAAGATGGGTTTTAGCGTGATCATCGCATTTAATCCAAGGTAGCGGTCAGCTCTTAAATTCACAGTCCAACCCACTTCACAAGTTTCTGTTCGATTCTGTATGTTCCCTCCTCTGTTAGCCTGCAAAATACATTCAATAGCTTTAAAAATGAATGCATGTGTTGGATTCAGTGAAACATGATTAGCTAGTGTGTTCTTAAGATCGCTGTGCTTAATATCCCTGAGGTGGCGTAGAATCCTGTCTTTTAAGCGTTGATCAGTCTTGCCTACGTAAAATGCAGCACAGTTCAAACAGATTGCTAAGTAAACTAAATGCTGAGTATTACAAGTGGCACTGACTTTAAAAGAATATTGTTTGCCGGATACAGGATGTGTAAAATAATTATTTCTATCAATAAAGGGGCATGCTTTACATTTTGCCACATCTAAAAGTTCTGAGTCTAATAAAAGGTTGTTTCCTGGAGGAGCCATCCTTGTTGCACAACAAACTTTTAGATTCTTCTTATTTTTAAATGCAAATTTAGGTGTGTCCCCAATGACATTCCTTAATTTCTCGTCCTCAGTGAGGATTGGAAACATCTCTTGACCACATCACATATTAGTTTACAACCTGTAGTATAAGTGAAAATGCTGTTTAAAATATTCCCTTTCTCTCTTCCATACTCTTTCTTTGCTCTTCTAAGGAATTCTTCTTAGAAAAATATGGATGTCCTTTCCTTTGCCTTATGTCCTCTGGATTAAGTCTGGTAGTCAGATCTCTTTTATTATAGCCTCTTATTTGTAGATGTTCTCATAACTTATTTCTCTCCCTTTAAAAATCAATATCATCGGTACATAGTCTGGATATATGTACTATTTGATTTTCCATAATGTTCTTGAAAGTGAATCATGGGTGCATGCTTTTTCTATGCAGATAGTGGTTCTTCCATGTATTTTTCCTATGCATAGTGATAGTTAGCACCTTTTGATGGTGTAACTTCAAATTAGCATTCAGATAGTTAATTTCTTCTTTGGAATAGTTGACAGTAAATTTGAGGAAACCAGTAGTGGAGTTTAAATACTCAGTGAATGACATAAGTTGTTCCTCCTTCCCTTTCCATAGGATAAAAATGTCATCCACAAAACAACCATAGTAAGAAATATACACAGCCCATGGATTGACTTCACATAAAACTTTAGCCTGTTCCCATTGTGATAGCATTAAGTTCGAGTAGCTATTGGCACAGTGGGTGCCCATCGCTACCCCCATACCTGCCAATAGTGTTCAGTGCCATACATAAAGACATTGTTCTCTAGAATCAGCTCAAGCAAGGAACATATCAAGTCAATATTAATTCTCATAGAGGATGAAAAGCCACTGATTACTTCAATACCATATTCATTGGGTATCACAGTGAAAAGGCTAGTGATATCCATAGTCACTAGAGTTAACCCTGAGAAATCTTCCAGACCATTCATCCTGGTGTAAAAATCACTCAAAAAATGCCCTGTGTCTTTCGGAACAGTATTTGCTTTTGGCAATTACTTTTTGAGTTAATTTGCAACATACATAAATAAGGGTTCGGTGACCCACCCTCTCCTTGCTACAATAGGTCATAGCGAAGGATTCTCATGACTTTTATGAAGTTTAGGTAGCCCACTAGGAATTTTCGGATGGAATACCTCAAAGAAGTCATACAGTTCCTTAGAGAGACATCCTTCCATTAACATATCAAATAAAGTCTTTTGGAAGCAGGTAACCATCTTCTCTAATTCTTGCTTATTAATGTTCTTGTAGGTCTGTGTATCATTCAACATCTCTTTCATTCTATTTCTGTACCAAATCAAATCCATTACTACGATACCTCATCCTTTGTCCGTCAGTTTGATGACTAAACCATCCCTTGTTTTTAGTTGAAATAAAGCTTCCCTCTCCTCTGGGGTCATGTTGTAAAAATGACCACTATTTTTGTTTTCTTCTCTTATTTTTCCAACTTCATTCTCACATAAACGGACAAAGAGCTCTACGGCTGTATGATTCACTGGTACGAATGTGCTAGGTTTCGTATATATTTTGGGATTATTCATTCCTTCATTTTTGAAGATCTTTTTCAAAGTTACATTTCTTCCAAAACACTTAATATCTGTAACATGTTCACTGAAATCAGAGCGCACAGATGGTATAAAGGTTAAACCTTTACCCAGTATCTGAGTTTGCTCATCACTCAGATATTTCTGGGATCGAGTAACAATTAAGGTGTGTTCTGTGTTACTCAAAAAGTCAGTTTCTTCCTTTTCTTTTCCTGGCTCGATGATCTGGGATTCCGGTGTAAATTTTGTTTGATAAAAACTGGGAGATTATGAGTAAATGGGACATGCCTTGCTCCTTCTTTGGGTTTCGTGCCTATAGAAGCACCAGCTACTACAGCTGATTCATTTAATAAAGAGCCATGATTTAACATACTTGTAGGAGAGGTGTCAAGCTCTACAACAGCTGAGGTGGCAGTTTTGGAGTTCAGACTAGAGCTCACTGCTTCTCTTTCAGTGTTAATCATTTCCAGTAATAAACTCTCATTGGACGTACTAGGTTTACATCTAATTATAGGTTTCTTAAGTCCTTTAGTCGTCTTTTCTTCCTTCGACCACTCAGAAATATTGCCTTTCTTAAAATCCTGGAAATAACAGGAAAGTTTTCTTGTCTTCTGTTGCCTTAGCTTGCTCTCATGCAAATTTATATTATACTGTAGCATCTCCAATCTGTGTAGGCAAGCTTCTGTCAGCTCCATCTGCTCAAGTTCAAATTGTTTTATTTTTATTAGTTCAGCCACATTTGTTTCTTCAGGTTTAAAATACTCTAGGAATAATTACTTATACTTGAAGTTGGTTTCCAAATGAATAGCTTGCCATTTAGCTAGTAAGTCTGTATAGATGTTGCCATAACTAGGTAAACATTTAACTCTCATACCTCTCGGTATTACCTGGTGATGCATACTCACTTCAAGATGGAAACGCTGCCACTGCAGCCTGTTAAGTAGTAAGCAGCATCTTCAACTTCACTAAACACTTTGTTAAAACTGTCTATATTCATAGTAGAATCCATGACAACACTTTCCTCTGTTTCCAGGTTCACTTTTAAGAGAGGATTCACTGTTTCACCTAATAATTCCAATAACGTTTTGCTTTTCATCAAGTAACCGGCATTCCTGCCTTTGTCAGTAATCAGTAAATTGCTCTCCACCATTTGCAGTTTAATAGTAAAGGGAGACAGAGTGGTACTGAAACTTAAAACTGCCAAAGGTGTCCGAAGTACATACAAAATCAGCTAACAAATCCTAGGTACACCACCATGGTCACTTGACACAATATTCTTTTAAAGACAGTGCCACTTGTAATACTCAGCATTTAGTTTACTTAGCAACCTGTCTGAACTGTGCTTTGTTTTACGTAGGCAAGACTGATCAATGCTTAAAAGACAGGATTCTACACCACCTCAGGAATATTAAGCACAGAGATTTAAGAACACACTAGCTAATCATGCTTCACTGAATCCAACACATGCATTCATTTTTAAAGCTATTGAGTGTATTTTGGAGGGTAACAGAGGTGGGAACATCCAGAATCAAACAGAAACTTATGAAGTGGGTTGGACTGTGAATTTAAGAGCTGACCAATATCCTGGATTAAATGCGATGGTCCCGCTAAAACCCATCTTAAAGAATAGAAGATTAACGATTTGTTGAATCCTGGAGGCTTGTCTTTTTTTTTGTAAAATTATTAGATGAGATATGACTGGCTGACTGAGAGGCATTTCCCACAAAGAAGTTACTTACTGGTCAACTTTTATTTAATGCATGAAAAGAGAGCCACAATATGGAACAATCTGATGAAAGCTATTGCCAAAAGGGCTTATCATTGTACAGGCTCTTGTACTTGCTGAAAATTCTAGTTTTTATTTTATCAAAGTATTTTACATTATTAAAGTGTGTTTCACCTATGGGCGGCCACGGTGGTGCAGTGGTTAGCATTGCTGCCTCACAGCAAGAGGTTCTCTGGTTCGTTCCTCGGCTGGGGTGCCTTCTGTGCGGAGTCTGCATGTCCTCCCTGTGGTTGCGTGGGTTTCCTCCGGGTGCTCCGGTTTCCTCCCACATCCCAAAGACATGCTGCAGGTGGATTGGACACTCTAAATTGGCCCTAGGTGTGCGTGTGAGTGTGCCTTCTGTGGAAGGTTGGGCGCCGGGCTGGCAACTCGACACCGTAAAACTCCACTGCCATTCAATGTGCGGACAAGGTGATCCGCTGTGGCGACCCCTAACCGGGAAAAAGCCGAAAGAAGAAGAAGAAGAAAGTGTGTTTCACCTGTTTTTAATTCAAGTGACCATGGTGGTGTACCTAGGATTTGTTTGCTGGTTCTGTTTGTACTTGGGATACCTTTGGCAGTTTTAAGTTTCAGTACCGTCCTGTCTTCCTTTACTGTTAAACTGCACATGGCTGAGAGCAATTTACTGATTACTGACAAAGGCAGGAATGCCAGTTACTCAATGAAAAGCAAAACTTTATTGGAATTCTTAGGTGAAACAGTGAATCCTCTCTTAAAACTGAACCTGGAAATGGAGGAAAGTGTTGTCATGGATTCTACTATGAATATAGACAGTTTTAACAAAGTGTTTAGTGAAGTTGAAGATGCTGCTTACCATTTAAAAAGGCCGCTGTGGCAGCATTTCCATCTTGAGGTGAGTATACATCATCAGGTAATACTGAGAGGTTGTTGTTCTTCTTTCGGCTTTTCCCAGTTGGGGGTCGCCACAGCGGAACTCCAGTCCACTAATGATTGGCAGTAGATTTTTTTTTTTTACGGTGCCGAGGTGCCAGCTTGATGCCCAACCTTCAACGAAGGCACACCCTACGCATGTTTTTCGAATGCCACTCGACCGCAGGGAGGGCATGCAGACTCCACACAGAAGTTGAGAGCTAAATGTTTACCTAGTTATGGCAACAACTATACAGACTTACTAGCTAAATGGCAAGCTATTCATTTGGAAACCAGTTTCAAGTATAAGTAATTATTTATAGAGTATTTCAAACCTGAAGAAACAAATGTAGCTGAACTAATAAAAAGAAAACAATTTGAACTTGAGCAGATGGAGCTAACAGAAGCTTGCCTACACAGATCAGAGCAAGCTAAGGGAACAGAAGACAAGAAAACTTGCCGGTGATTTCCATGATTTTAAGAAAGGCAACATTTTTGAGCAGCCGAAGGACAAAAAGACAGCTAAAGGACTTAAGAAACCAATAATTAGACATAAACCTAGCATGTCCAATGAGAGTTTATTATCAGAAATGATTAACACTGAAAGAGAAGTAGAGAGATCTAGTATGAACTCCAAAACTGTCACCCCAGCTGTTGTACAGCTTGACACCTCTCCTACAAGTATGTTAAATCATGGCTCTTTATTAAATGAATCAGTCATGGTAGCTGCTACATGGCTCTTTATTAAATGATTCAGCCATAGTAGCTGGTACTTCTACAGGTACAAGACCCAAAGAAGGAGCAACACATGTCCCATTTACTCATAATCTCCCTATTTTTATCAAACAAAATTTACACCGGAATCCCAGATCATCGAGCCTGGAAAGGAAAAGGAAGAAACTGACTTTTTGAGTAACACAGAACACACCTTAGTTGTTAATCTATCCCAGAAATATCTGAGTGATGAGCAAATCCAGATACTGGATAAAGGTTTTACCTTTATACCATCTGTGCGCTCTGATTTGAGCAAATTTGTTACAGATATTAAATGTTTTGGAAGAAATGTAACTTTGAAAATGATCTTCAGAAATGAAGGAATGAATAATCCCAAAATTTATAAGAAACCTAGCACATTCATACCAGTGAATCATCCAGCCATAGAGCTCTTTGTCCATTTATGCGTTTATGTGAGAATAAAGTTAGAAAAATAAGAGAAGAAAACAAAAATAGTGGCCATTTTTTACAATATGACCCCAGAGGAGAGAGAAGCTTTATTTCAACTAAAAACAAGGGATGGTTTAGTCATCAAACTGGCGGACAGAGGAGAAGCTATCATGATAATGGATTTGATTTGGTACAGAAAGAGGATGAAAGAGATGTTGAATGATACACAGACCTACAATAACATTAGTAAACAGGAACTAGAGAGGATGGTTACCCACTTGCAAAAGACTTTATTTGATATGTTAATGGAAGGACGTCTATCTAAGGAACGCTATGACTTCTTTGAGCTATCCCATCCAACTATTCCTAGTATTAGTGGACTATCTAAAATTCATAAAAGTCATGAGAATCCTCGGCTATGACCAATCGTAGCAGGGAGAGAGTGGGTCACTGAACCCTTATCTATGTATGTTGAAAATGAACTCAAAAGGTTATTGCCAAAAGCAAATATTGTTCTGAAAGACACAGGGAGTTTTTTGAGTGAGTTGTGCACCAAGATGAATGGCCTGGAAGATTTATCAGGGTTAACTCTAGTGACTATGAATATCACTAGCCTTTTCACTGTGATACCCAATGTATATGGTATTGAAAAAATCAGAGGCTTTTCATCCTCTATGGGAATTAATATTGACTTGACATACTCCTTGTCTGACCTGATTCTAGAGAACAATGTCTTTGTGTATGGCACTGAATGCTATTGGCAGGTATGGGGGTAGCAATGGGGAGGGGGGGTCTATATTATGTTATCGAATTGTCACAATATCAAAAACATAATAGTCAACCCTGAAATATCAAAGTGCAAGTTTGAAGTCTGAAAATGTCGAAATTCTGCTTGTTGAAGTGTAATAGTTGGCCCAATGGAATTAAACGACGTACGACACATATATGAATTGGCATCACAGTCATGAAAGGATGTCTTTGTAATTAAATATTTATTAAGGTGGTGTAATCAGATGCAATCTACTGAATTAATAATGTAACAAGTACAATTTCAATAAAACTACTGTGAAGGGAGTCAATAATTATTTGTAATACAGTGCTGCTGTATGTAAGTGAAATTGTTCCATTTTAACTGACGCTTGTTGTGCGTTACAGGATACAGTAACATGAGCTATGGCTGCTAACCCACACCTGAGCCCTGGTGTTGTAGGTAATGCTTACGAGACAGTGATGTTTCAAAAAAATAAAGTTATGTTGGCTATTAATGGATATTTGTACGATTTAGAAAAAGTAGTACAACGGAGAAAGTACTGGTGCTGTAGATTGAAGCTGACAGACAAATGCAAAGGTAGGGCAGTCACAGAAAGAGATGGAGATGGAGAAATATTATTGAAATCAGTAGGACATCATCATGCATCAGACATGACAGATATTGAAAAGTACAAAGCATGTCATCAGCTAAAAGAACGTGCGATTTCCTCTAGAAGTACACCAGCCCTTATTGGTAGATGATGTGGTAGCATCAACGTCTATAGAAACAAGTGTTAGTTTGCCATCAAGACGGTCAATGCTTCAGCAAGTAAACCGTATCAGAAAGCAAAAGATGTCCACATATAAGTCTTCAGAGGTACACTCAGTGGTGTAGATAAGACACAGTTTTGTCTTAAAGAAGAGAAGTTCATACAAAAGAGAATGGTTGATCTCCAAAGTAATGTACATGTGATTGTATTTAGCACTGAGGAAAACTTACAGGATTTGTGTGGCAGTACTGTTTGGTTTATGGATGTCATATTTCTTACCAGAGGACAACTTTGTCATCAATTGTATTCCACACATGGCTTGCTAACATGTGGCGTAAATGTGAAATGTGTCCCATTAGTTTACTGTTTAATGTCTAAATGGTCTTATAAGGCATATAACTATTTGTGGGAGTGTTTATTTTCCTTGTTCTCATCACTGAAGTGTCAGCCTGTAATAAAGTTTATCATGACTGATTTTGAGATTGCCTCAATTAAAAATGTGAAGCATAATTTCAGTGAGGTGAAGAGTTAGGGTTGCTTATTCCACTTTGCTCAGGCTGTATGGCGCAAAGTACAATCACTAGGTTTAGCTACACTGTATGGTCATAATGCACGTTTTCAGTTGGCAGTAAAGAAATTATTTGCACTGTCATAGTTGTTAAAGCATTCTCTGAAATGTGTGATACATTTCCTGCTGAAGGTAAGGCACTTCTAACATACTTCTTGGAAACTTATGTATTAGGACGGCCGAGAAAACAGCACACAAGAACAGATTTCCTCCTATGTTTGCCATCGCGTTTTGGAATATTTCAGCATTAAATGAGTTATGTCTGCCTCATATGCAGAACTATGTTGAGGGATGACACAGACGTCTGAGATGTTTATTAGGTAGACGTATCTGTGACATTCCAGCAGTTCTTGAAGTGTTGATACGGGAACAGAAAAGAGTGAATGAGTTGAAGCTACAGCTGAAGGCAGGATATCCTCCATCTCCAAAAAAATGAAAGACTATGGAGAGATATTCACGTATGCAAACAGTGTTGAAGAGGAGAGCAGAATATTCTACTCTTGATTTTATATCTGCCAGAGCTATGTTACTGAAAGTGTAGCGACCTACAGATGTACAGACTTGCGGTATTTCATTTGAAAAAAATGTTTATTTTCTCTTTGATTCTATTTATCATTATATGACAGAAGTCAGAACCAGTGTGGTTAGATAATAAACCAGAGGATTCCCGTAATGTAGTTTGGTTTTATACTGAGGGAACAGTTTCAGAGAGTGCATTCCCATAATGTAGTTTTGTTTTATACTGAGGGAACAGTTTTAGGGAGTACAGTCCCGTAATGTAGTTTGGTTTTGTACTGAGGGAACAGTTTTAGAGAGTACATTCCCGTAATGTAGTTTGGTTTTGTACTGAGGGAACAGTTGCAGAGAGTGCAATACGTTTATTTTTCTCTAGGTTATAGTAGTGTCAAATCAGACATGCTCGTGGTGTAAATAACTGACTGATGATTTACTGGTTGTCACATTTCTTTTCCTAACACTATTACATTTGGAAACAGACCTTTGTATTGCTCACAGTATACGGGGCATTCTCTTTTCTTACGTTTTATGAATAATTGATCAGACACAGGCTCGGGTTATGAAACAGGACAAGTATAACTTTTCGATATTATGAGTTTTGTTCATTTTAGCATTCAATGTAGTTGCACTTTGATATTTCAGGGTCGTCTATTACATTTTTGATATTGTGACAATTCAATAATGTAATATAGACCCACAATGGGCACCCCCTGTGCCAATAGCTACTCCAACTTAGTGCTAGCACAATGGGAACAAGCTAAAGTTTTATGTGAAGTCAATCCATGGGCTGTGTATATTTCTTATTATGGTCATTTTGTGGATGACATTTTTATCCTATGAAAAGGGAATGAGGAACAACTTATGTCCTTCACTGAGTATTTACCTTCCATTACTGGTTTCTTGAAATTTACTGTCAACTATTCCAAAGAAGAAATTGACTTTTTGGATGTTAATTTTAAGTTACACCATGAAAAGGGGCTAGCTACCACTATGCATAAGAAAAATACATGGAAGAACCAAGGACGGGGTTAGCCTTGAGTCGAGCGTGCGGCGTAGAGATGGCGCAGCAGCACCATATGCATATTAATGAAGGCATGCTGCCGCACCGTCCACGTGCACAGGAAACATGCGCGAGTGCAGGGGGCATGTTTAAGTGCTGCACGGAGGCATGAACATGTCTGCTACAGTCGCACAACCTAAAATGCTGACTAGTACAGCCTGCCTCTAATAGTAATCAATCCTGTCAGTGTCCATGGATACTGAGATGTATGCAAAGCATACAAGAGAGTTCCATGAACACCAAAATAAAATCACAAGAGTAAACACACAAGCACATAGCTGAATGTTGAGCCCCCATCCCTAGAACTATTAAATGTAAAACCTCATGTCCGTATTTCATTGTTGTGTTGATTTTTATACAAAGTGGAAGTGAAACACAGCGTGTTTGCACGCCGCTGCCCTTTGCTAAGCCTAGCCCAATGGTTAGAGCATTCGCTTAATATCTGCCCATTCACGGTCTGAGTCGTCCTTGTCTGGACGGCCCAAAAATGAATGGGTATTACCTGGGTCAACCTACCATGTCATGTATTTGCGTGTACCTATGTGCGTGAATTACAGCATGTGGTAGGCCAAATATGCTAGGGTTGGCCTCACAACCATAATGGTATCAGACATATGTAAAGTAGGCAATATGTACTACTGTCTGTGCCATGAGCTAACAACCAGAGAAGGGATGGATGGATGGTGTATATGTGGATTTGGGGGGGGGGGGTGATGGGTAATGTAATAATTCACCAAGGGGAGACTGGGTCGGATGTACAATAGGTGAACTGGAGTTGTATGAAGGAGAAGTGGGAAAATCCAAAAGGAAACTAAAGAACATACATTCACATCCCCAATACACCCTGTAAGGTCATATTGCAGAACACAATCCCACAAACATATGAGCATTAAAATGTACGATACACATGTACAGAAACAGTACCGGCCCACACCACATAATGGTTTGGCCTGAACTGAGCCATCCAACCCTTACACACCTGGATACATAATTGAATACCCACTGTCCCCTCCACAGCACACCACCCCCCCCCTTGCTGAACGTCCACCAAAACCACCCATATTTGGGCTGCTAGCTTGGGCCTAGGCAGTCTTAGGCCTGCAAACTAGGTATCCCATGGATGTATAACCTTCCCTCATTTTCATATAACCAAAGGAATGGGGTTCATCAGTGTCCACAATTTTTGGACATCCCTCATGGGACAAGTGTCTGTTCTCAAGATTAGACTTGGTGGCACAACACGATTTCCACCCCCATTGACATCCGGACACAAGTTGGATTAGCAGTACTTGTCCACAACCCTGCTCAGCCTCCACCCAGTCCTGCAGAACCTACGATCTGGGATTAAAAACATGACCATGATGCATGTCTCCCCATGTGCATTATCGGGAATATATACCTTACACATGTTCACAAGAAGCTTCCCCATACCCATCTTCCAAATAGTACACATCCACAAATTGTATACCCTGTCCAGGCTCCACGTCGTAATGATGCACACAACCCCTGTATACAAACAGTACAGGTCCCTCCTGGATGCGGGTGTTCATATACATGGCCATGTATAACCCCAAATATGTAATCATATATCTATAAATGTACATACTTATATTTGCATAGCTACAGCTACACATCACTTGCAAATGTATACATATGTCTCTCAGAACCATATGAACATTGACATGTACTATACATATGTACACCAACTGACTGTCACATTTGTTGCCAGTAGTGTGGAATGCCTGTAGTAAAGTCATATATCCTAACTACCATCCATGCAGAATGTATCACGGATATTTTAGTGGTCAAACCAGTGACTATGATGTTTCTGTTCCTGGGTCCAAGCCATGCAAGGGCTGCTAATTTTATATGATTCCCAGAATAATGGCTGTCGGATATAGGATGATTAAAGCACTTTCAAGGAGACGTAAGCGGGTATGCGCGGCGGTAAGTGGCAGTCATTCAACAGTATGGGAAATGTAAATAAGTATGTAGGTGTAGGTGTATATGCATTTGTATGTACAGATATATATATATATATATATATATATATATATATATATATATATATATATATATATCCATGAAGAATGAACAAGGTCACAATAAAGCATTCATAATGAATGCGAAGGAAAACAGCAACAGAACCCCCGTATTATTTAGTGCTGTCATATCAAGCTGGCCAGAGGTGAGCAAACCTCCTGCATCTCCAACCACAGGTAGGATGCTAAAAGTGGGACTATCTTTGTCCACGTGCTAAGTCTGACTTTCAAACAGGTACAGGGCAGTCCCAGTCTCCAGTTAAATGAGCCAAAAACTGGAAACGTATGTTCCAGGACTATAAGCTTGGACGTCTGAATATACTTGGAGTGAGCCAACATATGGGACATGTCTAGAGCAGTAGGGTGTGGCACATGTGTAGTGGTGTGGTTTTTTTCAACTGGAGAATGGATGACTGCTGTGTTAGCGAAGTGTTGTGACGTGTGTTCGGGTAACTATGAACCATGGGTATACATACAAATGAAGCAGCACAGCAATATTGTAGTGGTTAGAGCATCTGCCTAATGAGCAGACGTTGCCGGTTCGACTGCAGCACACGCCATTTACGACGAGGAATCTGTATACGAGCATATTCTGACATTTTATGCTGTATAACAATATAATACCACTGAAATGTGAACTGGAGTGTAGTATCACAGTAAGAATGGAGAAGGTGTTTGTGTGATGGGAAGTGGCAGTTAAACATGGCGAAATGGAAAACCGCTGCTGAAAAGTGTTGTACTCACCCTTTGTCCAATGGCCCTTGTTCTACCCAGCAACACAATAAACCGCCTCGGCAAGGCTTGACGCCAGGACCCTACACACCACAACCAATGTGATTTACTACTAAGCCATGACAGTTATACTTAACTGATGTTATCACAAACATACACAAAATAGAGCCAAACAGTGCTTACAGTCCACCAAAGACTAAACGAAAAAACACTGCTGCGTCTGGATTCAAAACCAGTCCACTTTATTAAGTAATTCCACACACGTTTAGATTGAGCACATATGAAAGGATTGAAATTTGTACCTACGAGACAGTTTGACTACACAGAAACAAGTACTGAGCTAAAAATGTTCTTAAGGAAACTAAATTTAGCTTATATGTTTCATGAACAAATGACAAATGAAAGGAGAGAGTGTAGTAACGAACTCAAGAATAATAGTGTGTTTAACCCACCATTAGACCCAACATTAAACATCTTGGAAAAAGCTGTTATGGAGGATATATATAAGTTGAAAGATAAAAAACAACATATTCCCATGAACATGAATGTGAGTAGAAAAGAAAATGAAGTTTTGAAATCATTACGAGAGGATAAGACTATTAGAGTGATGCGCCCCAGATATAGGGGACGGAATGGTCTTTTATGACACCTTAGAGTGCTCCCAAAAAATTTTTGAAATGTTAAACGACTCACTCACTTATTCCTTATCCTCAGTAAATGAGACAAATATCAGCCATAGAAGGGTATATTTTTATTTATAAGAATACTTTATTGAGGAAAGAATATCAGAGGATTTATATAACTATTTGAAAGTAAAGAAACCAATAGTGGCTACTATGTTTGGGATACCCAAGACACATAAGGGACTTGAAAACTTGGCATTCAGACCGATAGTGGACGGACGGACGGAGATCTAAAACATATCCTTTCAGAATTGTGATAGACAGTTGGCTGAAAAAACAAGTTGTGAATGCAGATCATTTACTTAGGGACTCATGGGACTTTTTAGGAAGGATAGGTAAAGACCTGTGGGATAAAGCATAATTTTCTTAACTATAGATATAGTTGATTTGTATACATCTATCCCAAAAAAGAAGGCTTGAAATTGTTTCTAGAGAGTCTAAACAAGAATACCAAATTAATGAACGACAAATTAGAATTGATTATGGAATTCATGGAGATAGTATTGGACCATAACTACATATTTTTGAGGGAGAATACTATAGGCAACACAAGGGGGTAGCTATGGGCACATCATGTGCCCCCATATATGCCAATCTTGTGTTGTTAGAGTGGGAACACAATAAGGTGTTCAAAAGTGAGTATTTTCAGTACATGAATTTATATGTTAGGTTCCTGGAAGATATTTTTATTTTATGGAAGGGTCCAGAAAACAAGATCCAAGATTTAGTGAAATACCTTAATGAAAGTACAGAGTTCTTGAGATTCACATATGAATATAAAGAAAATGGTATAAACTATTTAGATACATACATCCAAAAGGACAATACTTCTTTTAAATCTAAGGTATATAGGAAACTGTCCTTTAGTAATTCATATTTACAATATACCAGTAGTCATCCTGTAAAACAAAAAAATAGTATTATTAAAGGACAACTGATTAGGATAGCCAGGATGACATCCAACAAAGAGGATGTGGATGATGAATTGTTGTTAATAGCCAATTTATTCCAAGAAAGGGGATACCCCATTAAAATAATTGAAGAATATGTTAGGTATGTAAGGAATGAATGGGGGAAAAATATAAGCCCCTATTAGGAAACCCAAGTGCTTTGAGTGAGGATATATACAAGAGTGGGGAAGAAAATAAAGCAAATAAAGGGTTTGAAAGAGCTATGGTAGTTCCTTTTGAAGGTAAAGCACATTAGGGGGAAAAATTAATGAAAAACAACTGGGCTATTTTAAGAAATAATCCAAAGTTATGGGCTATTGGGGGCCCAAAACCAAATTTTGTTTATAAAATAGGACCTAACTTAAAAAAGTCTTTTGAAGGTGTTCCAAAAAATAAGGGAAGGTATGGTATGGTAAGGTGTGGGAGTTGTTCCCAATGTAAATATATTTATACTAAAGAGAATATTATTATAACTAATTCTTTAAGGACCACGGTGAGATTTGAGAGAGGAAACTGTCAGACTACAGGGGTGGTCTATTTAGCTATGTGTAAATCCTGTCACAGTTTTTATGTTGGTAAAACTGAGAGACGATTAAGGGACAGGATATATGAGCATATATATCAAATAAGTACTAAAAATATGAATAATGCCTTGTACAAGCATTACACAGTTTGCCCGAACAATTCTGAATTTAGGTTTGCAATTTTGGAAAGAGTGTTACAAAACCCTAGGGGTGGAAATTGTAGAAGCCACATAGAAGAAAGAGAAGTAAGGTGGCAAATTAAGTTACAAGCAAGTCAAGCCCCTGGGCTAAATGACATAATATCTATCAAGCCTTTGCTTTATAAAAAGGTAGATTTTATGAAATAAAAATTATGTAGGAGTTTGTAGTAATAAGTGTTTACATATAAAGTATTTTAGTGAAGTGTATTTTATTTTAACACAATGTTTTAGTATTTTATAACAGTATTTAAAAATATAAGGATTTTGTATATTAATTGATAAATTGGATGATGTCATTATTGTATTATTGTTATAAATGAGTATTTAAGGGGAGAATTGAGTGGGAAAACAGATTCTGATGAAATCCCTTGTCAAAGGGAAGAAAGCGCTCAATCTAAACGTGTGTGGAATTACTTAATAAAATGGACTGTGTGTGAATCCAGACGCAGCAGTGTTTTTTCGTTTAGTGTTATCACAAACATAGCAGACAGCACAGTCATTCAACAGTATGATCAAAGTAAATAATCATGTAGATGTATATGCATGTGTACATACAGATATATGTATATATATATATATATATATATATATATATATATATATATATATATATATATGTGTGTGTAAAGAACGAACATGGTCACAATAAAGCATTCATAATGAATGCGAAGGAAAAAAGCAGCGGAACTCTCGTATTATTTAGTGCTGTCGTATCAAGCTGGCCAGAGGTGAGCAACCCCCCTGCATCTCCAACCACAGGTAGGATGCTACCAGTGGAACTAACTTTGTCCACGTGCTAAGTCTGACTTTCAAACAGGTACAGAGCAGTCCCAATCCCCAGTCGGATGAGCCAAAAACCAGAAGACTATTTGAACAACCTGACCATTATATGAACGTATGTTCCAGGACTATAAGCTTGGGACGTCTGAATATACTTGGAGTTAGTCAACATGCGGGATGGGTCTAGAGCAGTAGGGAGTGGCACATTTGTAGTGGTGTGGTTTTCCCAACTGGAGAATGGATGACTGCTGTGTTAGTGAAGTGTTGAGACGTGTGTTTGGGTAACTATGAACCAAGGGAATACATTAAAATGAAGCAGCACACTAATAGTGTAGTGGTTAGAGCATTCGCCTAATGAACAGGCATTCACGGTTCAAGTCCAACTATAGCACATATAATTTTCCATGTGGAATGAATGTCGTTCTGCTGTAAAACCGACATAATAACATGTAAAAGTGAACTTGAGTATCGCATGGGATTTTTAACCAAATCCATTCAATCAAAGTGGTACTGTCATAATGAATAAGGCACAAGTAAGCACAAATAAGCAGCAGTAAACATATATAACAAACAGAAAGCAAATCTGAGTGCACTTGCATGGGTGTAAGTAGTGCCCAGCATAGGAAATGCACATAAGTATGTACAGATGTAATTTTATATATATATATATATATATATATATATATATATATATATACATACACACACACACACACACACACACATATATATATATATATATATATATATATATATATATATATATATATATACATACATATATATATATATATATATATATATATATATATACATACACACACACACACACATATATATATATATATATATATATATATATATATATATACACACACACACACACACACACACACACACACATATATATATATATACATATACACACACACACACACACACACACACACATATACATATACACACACACACACACACACACACACACACACACACACACACACACACACATATATATATATATATATATATATATATATCTATATGAAGAATGAACGTCATAACAATAAAGCATAGAAAAGGAATGAGAAGGGAATCAACAGCAACTATAGTATTATATAGTGCTGTCAGCGTATGTCATATCAAGCTGGCCAGGAGCGAGCAAAGCACTGCTACTCACACCACAGGCAGGGTTTTACCAGTGGGAGTAACATTGTTGATCTGCTAAGTCTAAAACGAAGGTTAGGATCTGCAAACAAACTAGAACCACATCAAAGGCAGTCACGAAACGAAACCTTTCGCCACCAGGAAGTCAGTCAAAGCACTTTAATCACTCATTATTTTATTACTTTTTATTATTTTATTTTTATTTTTATTATTACAATTTAACCACTCATGTGGTTGGCTAACAGCCTTGTTCACTTGGTTTTGCAATAAAAGTGCTTTGACTGACTTCCTGGTGGCGAAAGGTTTCGTTTCGTGACTGCCTTTGATGTGGTTCTGATCTGCTAAGTCTACTTTACAAACAATCAGAGGGTCGTCCCCAGTGGGACTACCAAAAATTGACAGCATATTTGGATCTCCATGCATTACACAAGCAAGGGCAGGTATGTTCAAGGACTAAATGGTTGGAGAGCATGATAATACATGTGTTTGGACAACATACATCTAGGTCCCCTAACGCTGGGGGGAGGGCAATGTGTGAAAGCAACTGGATAATAGATGGATTGCGTGTATGTCGAACTCAGGTGGGGGTCGAGGAACCATGGGTATGTGATTATGGATCCAGGCGTGTCATGGTTGGATGGCTTGGTTCTAATTGGAACGCCTCATGGACGCCAGCGAGTTAGTTATAAGTATGTATGCATACACACATGCAAACATCTATATGCAGAAGTACATTCCCTGTAACATATCCATTCCATTTGCAGACATAAACACATGAATGTGCCCTTTCAAACCTCGACAGTAGATAGAATAATAGGTAGTGCTTAACTAGGGACGAAATTGCTAAAATGCAGAAGTGTGTACAATGTCCGAAGTCAGTGCTGTGCTGAATAAATCAAATGTGAGGACTGTCTCACACAGGAAATTATCCCTATGATCTGCCTGCAATGGCAACACCAAATACTAAACTGGTCTATTTGTAAAAGAATCATGCCAAACAAGTACATAATTAGTTCTCATGTGTAACGTGTACGTTAGCATATAGTCAGACTAATTAATACGTTGTAGTGTCATGTTAACAGGAGTAAGTATGTAAGGAAGTAAGAGTCTAATCTTGACATAAAGACAAGTGTCTCATGTGGGATAACGCAAAAATTGTGAAAAGTGTCCTATTGGTCACTCATGTCACCAATGTTTGTGGACTAAATGTTAGGGATTCCTGAGGATACGTGTAGTGAGTCAACTGATGAGATGGGTCTACAGGGGTAGGGAGCAGCCAATGTGTACTGGTGTGGATACACTGCGAATCCAACTGGAGAATGGATGACTGCAGTGTTAGTGAAGTGTTGGGGTGGTTGTTTGGGGAACTAAGAGACATGGGAATATGGGTATATATACAACTGAAGCAGCACAGCAATAGTGTATTGGTCAGAGCATTCACCTAACAAACAGGCATTCAACAGTTCGAGCCCAACAATAGCACATATCGTTTTCCATATGGAATGAATATCGTTTTGCCATAAAACCGACATAAGAGTATCACATGAGATATTTAACTTAAATAAATATCATTCAAGCAAAGTGGCACTGTCATAATGAATAAGGTACTAGTAAGCAGGTGTAAGCACAAATATGCAGCAGTAAACACATATAAGTACCAGTATGCAAGTCTGAGTGCACATGCATGGGTCTAAGCAGTGCCCAGCATAGGAAATGTATATATATATATATATATATATATATATATATATATATGGTTCTAGGTTATAACATCGACAGCTACTTTCACCGACAACAGAAACATCGACACCACATAATCGACAAACCATAAACACGACACCACACATGCCCGACAAACAAATAACCGACGGTCCACAAACACGAAACCCCATACACTGCACACACCACAATAACAACAATCAACTAACAAAACACATCCCCTGTCCAAAAACCACACACAGAACACAAGCACACCAAAATCCTCACAAACCCACACTAAACCTCACACACACAACTATGTACAACCCTAACCCAAACCCTTACCCTAAGGTCCGTCACTATTGCACACTCAGCTAACCCGCCTAACCCTAACTCACTTAACCCGCTAACCCAAAAATACTACTACCAGACACTTACCTAACCCGCCTAACCCTAACTCACTTAACCCGCCCTAACCCAAAAATACTACTACAGACACTTACCTAACCAGCCTAACCCTAACTCACTTAACCCACCCCTATCCCCACAGACTGTCACTATCCACACTTACCTTACTCACACCCTAACGTCCGTCACCACCGCATACTCACACAGCCTTCTTTCCAAGTCACTATCCTTGGCGTCGGCGTTTTCATCCATAGCATCGGTCTTCCGCATGTCGATCATCTGGCGCCCGCTAATCCGTTGTCGGTGATGTCGGCTGTCGATCTTCTAACCTAGAACCATATATATATATATATATATATATATATATATATATATATATATCTATATAAATATATATATATATATA
This sequence comes from Protopterus annectens, assembly GCF_019279795.1. NCBI lineage: Eukaryota > Metazoa > Chordata > Ceratodontiformes > Protopteridae > Protopterus > Protopterus annectens. The sequence goes on from NC_056745.1 coordinate 493,965,813, forward strand.
TATATATATGAAGAAAGTATGACATAACATTAAAGGATACAAAAGGAAGGAGAAGGGAATCAACAGCAACCCCAGTATTATATAGCGCTGTCAGCGTATGTCATATCTAGCTGGGCAGGAGTGAGCAAAGCACTGCTACTCACACCGCAGGTAGGATATTACCAGTGGGAGTAACATCGTTGATTTGCTAGGTCTACTTTACATACAGAGGGTAGTCCCTACTGGGACGACACAAAAATTATATAGGCCATTTGGTCTTCTGACCATTACACATGCAAGGGCAGGTATGTTCAAAGACTAAATGGTGGGAGAGCCTGAGATTACATGGGGTGGGACAACATATGTGTAGGGCCCCTAATGCTCTGGAGAGGGCAATGTGTGGAGGGGTGTCAT